>NC_084733.1:22098620-22151120 GCF_033978785.1 Entelurus aequoreus
TTTCCACATTCATCCATTCACACACACACATTCACACACTGATGGCGGGAGCTGCCATGCACGGCGCTAACCAGACCCATCAGGAGCAAGGGTGAAGTGTCTTGCTCAAGGACACAACAGACGTGACTAGGATGGTAGAAAGTGGGGATTGAACCAGTAACCCTCAGATTGCTGGCACGGCCACTCTCCCAACTTCGCCACGCCGTATCTCTCCCGGCTGAAGAAGAAGCTGAGCCGGAAGGCAAAGCTCTCGATTTACCGGTCGATCTACGTTCCCATCCTCACCTATGGTCATGAGCTTTGGGTCATGACCGAAAGGACAAGATCACGGGTACAAGCGGCCGAAATGAGTTTCCTCTGCCGGGTGGCGGGGCTCTCCCTTAGAGATAGAGTGAGAAACTCTGTCATCCGGGGAGCTCAAAGTAAAATCGCTGCTCCTCCACATCGAGAGGAGCCAGATGAGGTGGTTCGGGCATCTGGTCAGGATGCCACCCGAACGCCTCCCTAGGGAGGTGTTTCGGGCACGTCCGACCGGTAGGAGGCCACGGGGAAAACCCAGGACACGTTGGGAAGACTATCTCTCCCGGCTGGCCTGGGAACGCCTCGGGATCCCCCGGGAGGAGCTGGACAAAGTGGCTGGGGAGAGGGAAGTCTGCTTCCCCCGCGACCCGACCTCGGATAAGCGGAAGAAGATGCAAGGATGGATGGATGGATGGATATTGCAACGTTTCTAGTTGCATAACAACTGTTTGCTCTTTTATTCCACTTTTTCTGGGTTTTTTGTAAATGTATTTTCAAAATGTGCCACAGGCCTTTAAATATACTGAACCAAAAATGGGAACAAAAACAAAAGTGTTGCGTTTATAATTTTGTTGAGTTGAACTCAAAGATCCAACACTTTTACTATATATACACAAAATACTTTTTCCCCTCAAATATTGTTTGCAAATCTGTGTAAATCTGGGTTAGTGAGCACTTCTTCTTTGCCAAGATAGTCTATCCCACCTCACAGGTGTGGCATACCAAGACGTGGATGAAACAGCATTTTTATTGCACAGGTGTGCCTTTGGCTGCCCACGATAAAAGGCCACCCTGAAATGTGCAGTTTTGCTTTATTGGAGGTCTGGGGGTCTGAAAAGCAGTCAGTATCTGGTGTGACCCCCATTTGCAACATATCTCCTTCACATAGAGTTGATCAGGTTGTTGATTGTGGCCTGCGGAATGTTGGCCCACTCCTCTTCAATGGCTGTGCCAAGTTGCTGGATATTGGCTGGAACTGGAACACGCTGTCGTATACGCCGAGCCACAGCATCCCAAACATGCTCAGTGGGTGACATGTCTGGCGAGTATGCTGGCCATGCAAGAACTGGGAGGTTCTCAGCTTCCAGGAATTGTGTACAGATCCTTGCAACATGGGGCCCTGCATTGTCATGCTGCAACATGAAGTGATGGTCTCGGGTGAATGGCACAGCAATAGGCCTCAGGATCTCTTCACTGTATCTCATGCCATCAATAAAATTCACCTGGGTTCGTTGTCCATAACATACGCCTGTCCATACCATAACCCCACCCCCACCCCCAACATGGGTCACTGGATTCACAAAAATGACATCAGCAAACTGCTCTCCCACCAAACGCCACACACGCTTTCTAGCATCTGATCTGAACAGCGAATACCGGGATTCATCCATGAGCAGAACATCTTCCCGACGTGCCAGACGCCATCAAATGTGAGCGTTTGCCCACTAAAGTCGGTTACGACGACACACTGCAGTCAGGTCGAGACCCTGATGTGGACGACGAGCTTCCTTGAGACGGTTTTTCATAGTTTGTGCAGAAATTCTTTGGTTATGCAAACCAATTATTGCAGCAGTTGTCCGGGTGGCTGGTCTCAGATGATCATGGAGGTGCACCTGCTGGATCTGGAGGTCCTGGGCTGGTGTGTTTACACGTGGTCTGCGGTTGTAAGGCCGGTTGGATGTACTGCCAAATTCTCTGAAACATCTTTGTAGACGGCTTATGTTAGAGAAACGGACATTTAATTCACGGGCAACAGCTCTGGTGGACATTCCTGCAGTCGGCATACCGGCTGCATGCGCTCTCAAAACTTGTGACATCTGTGGCATTGTGCGGTGTGATAAAACTGTACATTTCAGAGTGGCCTTTGACCATACTTGCCAACCTTGAGACCTCCAATATCGGGAGGTGGGGGGTAGGGGGTGGGGTGGGTGCTTGGTCGGGGGTAAAATTTAAAAAAACAAAATGATTTTATGCCTTTTCTGTCAAGACAACTTTATTTTTTATAATAAAACTGAAATATGCAGTATTTCCCCCACTGCCCAAAACCTTCAGAAAGTAATGTTTGATGTGAAGTAATTAGAGCCTTAAAAACATCAATAATGCAAGACACCATTGATATAAATTCATTGTTATTTTTGAGTAATCACAGTGAAAATATAAATAAAATCCCAATAAATATATTTAGGATACAAAAGGTGCCCCACTCATAAAGAGATACATTTGTATTCTTTTTTTTTTAACTTTCATCACTTAAGTTACGAGATCAACTTCAGATATATCTGTCAATTTTACGTTTGAACTATTATTTTGTTTGTTTTATGCTCTTTTGTCAAATAAAACGTTGATGTTTTTGTAAGGCAACCACACAATATATGCAATATTTTCCACATAAAACATTTTAAAGTGAAATATTTGAAATAATTGGAGCCTTGAATAGGTCAATAATTCATTATAACATTGATTTTTTTTTTTCTTCTAAGCAATGGCAAAAAAAGAAAAATAAAGATAGACAAAAGAAAAAAACAGCCTGCATGGCAGCTTTGTGTCATCATTGCAACTTTTTCTAGTTAATGTTTATTTTTTATTTTTGCAATAGCATTTCCAGAAAGTGTGGCGGGCCGGTAAACAATTAGCTGCGGGCCGCAAATGGCCGCACTTTGGACACCCCTGGTGTAAGTCTTATCTTGGAGACAAAATCCAGGGTCTTCAGCGACTTCGTCAATAATTCGCTGTCCTCCTAAACATCACAAGCAGAATTCTTACGAGTCATTTCATGGACGTCACACACACACTCTTGCACTCTTCACCTAGGACAGGGGTCGGCAACCCGCGGCTCTAGAGCCGCATGCGGCTCTTTAGCGCCGCCCTAGTGGCTCTCTGGAGCTTTTTCATAAATGTATGAAAAATGGAAAAAGATGAGGGGAAAAAAATATATTTTTTGTTTTAATATGGTTTCTGTAGGAGGACAAACATGACACAAACCTCCCTAATTGCTATAAAGCACACTGTTTGTATTAAACATGCTTCACTGATTCGAGTATTTGGCGAGCGCCGTTTTGTCCTACTAATTTTGGCGGTCCTTGAACTCACCTTAGTTTGTTTCCATGTATAACTTTCTCCGACTTTCTAGGACGTGTTTTATGCCACTTCTTTTTTTGTCTCATTTTGTCCACCAAACTTTAAACGTTGTGCATGAATGCACAAAGGTGAGTTTTGTTGATGTTATTGACTTGTGTGGAGTGCTAATCTGACATATTTGGTCACTGCATGACTGCAAGCTAATCGATGCTAACATGCTATTTAGGCTAGCTATATGTACATATTGCATCATTATGCCTCATCTGTAGCTATATTTGAGGTAATTTAGTTTACTTTAAGTCATCTTAATTCAATTTATATCTCATGACACACTATCTGTATGTAATATGGCTTTTAATTTTTTGCGGCTCCAGACAGATTTGTTTTTGTATTTTTGGTCCAATATGGCTCTTTCAACATTTTGGGTTGCCGACCCCTGACCTAGGAGCTGGAGAGCCTTTGAATGAGCGGCCGCTCGACCATGAACACACACACGCACATTCACCCATAAAGAATTTGTCTGGATTCAGAACGCAACAAAAAAAAAAAGCCACTTCTGCTAAAACGGAAAAGGGCGAAACTAAAATCTTGTTTGGCCACCAGCACTGTTGGATGAAGTCGAGTTAAACTCCGTACAACAATTGAGATGACATTTTGTAAGGACGTGTGGGGGTTATAGGAAACCTTTTGAGGGTAAAAAGTAAATAGGTTAAAGAAATGTAATTTTTTCATTTAACTCAAAAGCAAAAGGTCAGCCGACGTGCTGCGGAATTAATGTGCCGCCATTGCTGATTGGTTTTTCATTCAGTCATTAAAAAGCCTACCACGCTTCAAGGCACAAAGCAAAGATTAAGAACCATTTCCTCTCCCCTCAGTCTGGTCGCCGGGTTCTATTTTCTCACGCTCGAGGCGCACTCTATTCCGTTTCATTATTTAGTTTCTAATTAAAGCACCTGTAGTTATGCCTGGGCGGGCTTCAGTGTCCACTGTACTTCATATCCCCTTGTGCTGGCAGTCACCGGCTGAATGAATCGGCTTATCTGTCTTTGCCCTGAAGACGATATACTTCCTGTCTTCCTTTCTCCTAGTGCGGGGGTCGGCAACCCGCGGCTCTAGAGCCGCATGCGGCTCTTTAGCGCCGCCCTAGTGGCTCTCTGGAGATTTTTCAAAAATGTATGAAGAGAAAAAGATGAGGGGAAAAAAAATCTATTTTTATGTTTTAGTATGGTTTCTGTAGGAGGACAAACATAACACAAACCTCCCTAATTGTTACAAATCACACTGTTTATATTAAACGTGCTTCACTGATTCGAGCATTTGGCGAGCGTCGTTTTGTCCTACTCATTTTGGCGGTCCTTGAACTCACCGTACAGTTTGTTTGTATGTATAACTTTCTCCGACTTTCTAGGACGTGTTTTATGCCACTTCTTTTTCTGTCTCATTTTGTCCACCACACTTTTAACATTGTGCATGAGTGCACAAAGGTGAGTTTTGTTGATGTTATTGACTTGTGTGGAGTGCTAATCAGACATATTTGGTCACTGCATGACTGCAAGCTAATCGATGCTAACATGCTATTTAGGCTAGCGATATGTACATATTGCATCATTATGCCTCATTTGTAGCTATATTTGAGGTCATTTAGTTTCCTTTGAGTCCTCTTAATTAAATGTATATCTCATGACACATGTAATATGGCTTTTAATTTTTTGCGGCTCCAGACAGATTTGTTTTTGTATTTTTGGTCCAATATGGCTCTTTCAACATTTTGGGTTGCCGGAAACGAAGACCTGGGCATACAAAATGTTAGCGGTAAGACAATTATATTATATATATTATATATATATTTTAGCTACAAAGACTTCGAAATCTCCTAATTACAAAACCCAAAACCAGTGAAGTTGGCACGTTGTGTAAATAGTAAATAAAAACAGAATACAATGATTTGCAAACCCTTTTCGACCTATATTCACTTGAATAGACTGCAAAGACAAGATACTTAATGTTCAAACTGGTAAACTATATTGTTTTGCCAATATTAGCTCATTTGGAATTTGATGCCTGCAACATGTTTCAAAAAAGCTGGCACAAGTGGCAAAAAAGACTGAGGAAGTTGAGGAATGCTCATCAAACACGTATTTGGAACATCCCACAGGTGAACAGGCTGATTGGGAACAGGTGGGTGCCATGATTGGGTATAAAAGCAACTTCCATGAAATGCTCAGTCATTCACAAACAAGGATGGGGCGAGGGTCACCACTTTGTCAACAAATGCGTGAGCAAATTGTCCAACAGTTTAAGAACAACATTTCTCAACGAGCTATTGCAAGGAATTTAGGGATTTCACCATCTACGGTCCGTAATATCATCAAAAGGTTCAGAGAATCTGGAGAAATCACTGCATGTAAGCGATGATATTACGGACCATCAATCCCTCAGGCGGTACTGCATCAAAAAGCGACAATAGTGTGTAAAGGATATCACCACATGGGCTCAGGAACACATTTCCAATTGTTTCTGGAAACTGTGGACGTCGTGTCCTCCGGACCGAAGACAAAAAGAACCATCCGGACTGTTATAGGCACAAAATTCAAAAGCCAGCATCTGTGATGGTATGGGGGTGTGTTAGTGCCCAAGGAATGGGCACCAATAATGCTGAAAGTGCCATCCCATTCCTAACCCATAGGGTTCAATATGATGTCGGTCCACCTTTTGCAGCTATTACAGCTTCAACTCTTCTGGGAAGGCTGTCCACAAGGTTGCGGAGTGTGTTTATAGGAATTTTCCAAAAGCGCATTGGTGAGGTCACACACTGATGTTGGTCGGGAAGGCCTGGCTCGCAGTCTCTGTTCTAATTCATCCCAAAGGTGTTCTATCGGGTTCAGGTCAGGACTCTGTGCAGGCCAGTCAAGTTCATCCACACCAGACTCTGTCATCCATGTCTTTATGGACCTTGCTTTGTGCACAGTCATGTTGGAAGAGGAAGGGGCCCGCTCCAAACTGTTCCCACAAGGTTGGGAGCATGGGATTGTCCAAAATGTTTTGGTATCCTGGAGCATTCAAAAGGTATTTTCACTGGAACTAAAGGGCCAAGCCCAACTCCTGATTAACAACCCCACACCATAATCCCTCCTCCACCAAATTTCACACTCGGCACAATGTGACTGAGTTGCTGTTGTTCCCTAACTCTTCAATTTTCTTATAACAAAGCCGACAGTTGACTTTGGAATATTTAGGAGCGAGGAATGGTCACGACTGGATTTGTTGCACAGAGGGTACACTATGACAGTTCCACGCTGGAAATCACTGAGAGCGGCCTAAGTGCTTGATTGTATACACCTGTGGCCGGGCCAAGTGATTAGGACCCCTGATTCTCATCATTTGGATGGGTGGCCAAATACTTATGGCAATATAGTGTATGAGCGACAGTATTTTAGAAAGTGAAACCAACCTCATGTGAAATGACATCATCCAGTACTCAGCAATGAAAGCAGGACAGTGTTCACTATTACTTTAAGATGCCTACAATCAAAGTACTTCTGCCTATATTGACTTCGGATGGTCAATCACTTTACACCACGACACACCTTGTTGAATAACCGATGGAAGAAAGTGGTGGAAAAAAGGTCTATTGATCTAAAGAACATCTGACCATACAAACAATAAAATGAGACCATTGGCTTATTGGCATTTGTTTGAACCAACCGGACGTTGGGCACAACTCCACACAAAGCACTCCTGGATCAATAAATCATGTTTGGATCGTGGCAGCTGTTAAATGCTGACAATGTATTCATTGATCTGCTTGTTTCTGTAGGCATTGATGATTTGTGTCTAACATTTGGACCATATATGACAATTCTTATGAACCAATGCTGATTATAAGGTGTTTGTCTACAAATAATTGCCCCCAAGTTGTAGCATTGCTAGCTTTAGGCTTATGCAAAATGATCATCAATCGCACCAAAGCAGGAATATTCTCATTATCTTGTTCCTGTTCCACTCAGGATTGAATACAAAGTCTCCCTGCTAACCCACCAGTGCCTCCATGGAAATGCCCCCCTCTACCTCAAAGAACTGCTCACCCCCAAATCCTCCACACGACACCTCCGCTCCGGACAGACTAACCTCCTCCAACCTCCGAGGACAAAGCTACGAACAATGGGAGACCGGGCTTTCTGTTCCGCCGCTCCCAGTCTGTGGAACGCTCTCCCTGACCACCTGAGGGCACCACAGACTGTGGATGCTTTTTTAAAAAGGCTTAAAAACCTTTCTTTTTAAAAAAAGCCTTTTTTTTAGATATATGCATGCTAGTTCTAGTTTTTATTTTTATTTATTTGTATTATCTTTTTAGTTTTGTTTTAATACACTGTAGCACTTTGAAGTTGTTTGCTCAATGTAAAGTGCTTTTTACAAATAAAATCTATTATTATTATTATCATCGTAAATGACCGCCATAACCACAACACCAGGGGGAGCTCCACTAACCACGTTAAACCCAGATTCCGAACTAACAAAGGTCTTAACTCATTCTCTTTCTATGCCACATCAATGTGGAATGCGCTCCCAACAGGTATAAAAGAAAGGGCATCTCTATCCTCCTTCAAAACCGCAATAAAAGTTCACCTCCAGTCAGCTACAACCCTAAACTAACACCCTCCCCGGATTGCTAATAATCAAATGTAAACAATCAAATGCAGATACTTTTTCTTATGCCTTCTGATCTCTCTCTCTCTCTCTCTCTCTCTCTCTCTCTCTCTCTCTCTCTCTCTCTCTCTCTCTCTCTCTCTCTCTCTCTCTCTCTCTCTCTCTCTCTCTCTCTCTCTCTCTCTACTACTTGATGTCCATATCCTACCCCCCACCCTCTACACCCCTGATTGTAAATAATGTAAATAATTCAATGTGATTATCTTGTGTGATGACTGTATTATGATGATAGTATATATCAGGGGTCACCAACCTTTTTGAAACCAAGGGCTACTTCTTGGGTACTGATTAATGCGAAGGGCTACCAGTTAGATACACACTTAAATAAATTGCCAGAAGTAGCCAATTTGCTCAATTTACCTTTAACTCTGTTATTATTAATAATTAATGATATTTATCTTTGTGGAAACACTGATCATCTTAATGATTTCTCACAATAAATATATATATAGAAACAGATAAATATCAATATGCAACACTTTATTTTTATATTTTCTCTAAGTGCACATTTTTCAAATTGAACATTTTCAAATGATCACTTCTAAGACAGTCTTGTGAAATCACAATATCCCATTTTAACTAGCTAGCCACTAACATTTTTTAACAAATCATGAATTACTTTGCACCATGTTTGTACAAATAATAACTCATGTAAAATACAAAAGTAAACTCTCAAATTTTTAAAATCATGTCACACTTTGAACTGGACACCAAATCTGTTATCTGTTTCTTTGTCAGTTAGTGGGAAGCCTGGCATTGCATGCTGTTAACTAGTGTGTTGTACTCTGGTGTGTAACTTGACACTGCAACTCTGAGTGAGTCTTGCAGATGTGCATCAGTGAGGCGTGTTCTGTGTTTGTTCTTGATGAAGTTCATGTCAGAAAAGGCTGATTCACAAAGATAAGATTTTTCCTCATTGTTTGCGGAACCTTCTTAATCTTTTGGACATATTTTCACAGCAATCTGGCCTTAAGCTTAATTATGATAAATGTAAAATGTTAAGGATCAGAAATCTAAAGGGAACGTCCTTTCGAATGGAATGCAAAGTGCCTGTTTTGTGGACAGATGGACCAGTTAACATACTTGGTGTTGTTGTCCCAGAAAATCTGGAAGATCTAGGCTCAGTAAAGTATGATAATCGACTAAGAAAGCTGGACAAAATTATGCAATTATGGAAAGGGAAATCCCTAACCTTGTATGGTAAAATGTCTATTGCCAACTCGTTAATTATTCCTCAATTTATTTATTTGTTTTTGTCTTTACCAGCTCCATCACAAAACTTTTTTAAGATTTATGAGCGGAGGGTCTTCGATTTTGTCTGGAACGGCAAACCAGAAAAGATTAAAAGAAAGGTTTTGTACAAAGAGTATGAATATGGGGGCCTGAAACTTCTCAACCTTGAAGCTATGTGTCTGTCTTTAAAAGCATCAATTGTTCCAAAGATGTATTTAAACATTGAGTGGTACACAAATGTCCTGTTGGACAAAAAACATGTACTGTATCAAAATAAATTGTATCCTTTTTTACAAGTGATCCCCTCCCAGAGAGTCTGCTGGGAAACATGGCGGGGTTCATAAAGGAAACAATCCACTCATAGTGGTGTTTTCAATTTTATGTGCCAGAAAAAAGACGATATTTTGCAGCAGTTAATATGGATGAACTCTAATATTGTAATAGATGGAAAGCCTTTCTTTTGGAAAAATATGTTTGAAAGAGGAATCATTTTTGTCAATGATATTATCAATGAGAATGGTAAAATTATGAAGTATGATGAATTTAGAGCTATGTATGGTGATGCTTGCTCAAGCTTTTCATTTTATCAACTAACTGGAGTAATTGGGAAAAGATGGAAACAAATAATTATGGAACTACTAAATTATTAGTTTGTAAACCTCTAATAAGAAATTCTAGTTGGCAAAAAGGAACTAAAATAAATAGAAAAATATATAATTTTTATTTAATAAAGAAATCTTTGAAGGCTGCCTCATACAACACAAATGGAAAATGGGAGGACTTTTTTGACTGCTCGTTGCCATGGGATGCCATATTCAAACTAATCTATAAAACCACTATCGATGTGCAAAATCGTTATTTTCAAATTAAAATTATTTATAACTTCTTACCCACAGGGAAAATGTTTAAATTATGGAATATGACAGCGTCAGATGATTGCCGATTTTGTTGTCAGGAGCCTGAATCCACCCTGCATTTGTTTTGGTATTGTCATATTGTGTCTTTGTTTTGGGTGGAAGTTGAAAAAATGTGTTTAAGGATTGGTGTGTTTATGAAGCTTAATGTGGTTTCTGTTATTTTAGGAGAGTTCATTGACAATCATGATTTAGTCAATTTAATTATAGTACTCTGTAAAATGTTTATTTTTAAGGCCAAAAACAGATATTCACTTAGTATTACTTTCTTTAAAACATTTATTCAGTATTTTCTAACTTTAGAAAGTTACATGGTTGAAAACGATAATGATGCCAAAAAACATTTAAAAAAAAGATGAGAAGTCCTCAAAGGCTTATTTTGAAAGTATAATTATGTTTATAGATTATATGATATCTGTTGTTGTGTTCCCTAATTTGAGTGACCTGGACATAATCTGGACTGTACATAAATGCTTATTTTGAAAATGTAATTTTGTTTATAAATTATATGCAATCTGTTGTGTTCCCTAATTTTTTTCTGTGTACATGAATGAAGGTGTGTGTTGCTGAGTCCGACTTGGACATTATCTGGACTGGGCCTGGTTTAAAAAACCCTTTAAACAAATCTAATTTCATTGACAACCTGGTCTGTTGAAGATAAGGCCCTTTTTTAAAAAATAAAATAAAATAAGATAAATAAATAAAAAACATTTTCTTGGATAAAAAAGAAAGTAAAACAATATAAAAATAATTACATAAAAAATAGTAATTAATGAAAATGTTAGTGGACCAGCAGCCTATACAATCATGTGTGCTTCAGGGACTGTGTCCCTTGCAGATGTGTTGTCTATGTTGTGGGAACCAGAATATTGGTAGCAAAAAGAAATAACCCCTTTTGTGTGAGTGGGTGTGGATGAGTGTGCATGGGGGAGGTTGTTTGGGTTGATGCACTGATTGAAAGGGTATCTTGTGTTTTTTCTATGTAGATTTAATTTAAAAAAAATAAAAAAAATTTTTTTTTTTTTTTTTTTTTTTTAGAACAGGCCCGCGGGCGACTCATCTGGTCCTTACGGGCGACCTGGTGCCCGCGGGCACCGCGTTGGTGACCCCTGGTATATATGATAGTATATATCTGTATCATGAATCAATTTAAGTGGACCCCGACAAGTTGAAAAACTTATTCGGGTGTTACCATTTAGTGGTCAATTGTACGGAATATGTACTTCACTGTGCAACCTACTAATAAAAGTCTCAATCAATCAATCAATCAATCATTATTATTATTATTATTATGTGGCTCGCTAACATGATAAAGCAGATAAAAAAGGTGTCAAAAATGTTGCAGTTGAAAAACAATCCAATATGAAAATAACGGAATAACAATGAACAACAATCTGCTGATTTAACAAAACATCAAGCTCGTTAACAGACGACTGTGTGTTGGTGTTTGCGTCGTGTCGTCTTGGCATTTAAAGTGCTGTCGCATGGCCTCACTAACGAACTTAAGGCGTACCGCGGGGACGTGACAAAACTTGATAGACTGCTCTAAAACGATGCCACTGCCGAGAGGTGAAAAGGCCACGCGTTGTCCAAGAGTCTCCGCTAATGATGGCGCTAACTACCAAATACAGACGGCCGGAGAAAGAACTGATGCAGGCGGTGAAGAGGAAGAGAAAACACACAAAGAACTTTCTGGAGCCTCCAACTGAATCCAGTTTAAGTCCAATTTTTTTACCATTATGAGTATGTTTAATTGTATGTTATCAGGCCAATTTCACTTCTTGGTTTACGGAGGATGACGTACGAGAAAGGGATTATACCATTGTAATGGAAATACAAAGAAAACAAGCTAAAAAGTTTCGTTGTTTTCAAAAAACATTACAAGAGAAAGTTTTGCCTGCCCAAACACAAATTAAAATATAGCAACTATTACATTATTAATACTTAAAATATTAAACAAATAATTACATTTTCCATTAAATACTTTTATTGTGAAATAAATAAAACATGATGTATATTTAATTATTTAATTATGAATTGATATATGTTGTTAATTATTGACTAATCTCAATAAATATTTAACATTCAATTTCATACTTGAATTAATTGATGTATTAATAATAATAATAAATAACAGGCAATATAATGTTTTTTTTAACGATTTTTTTAAATATCAGCTAATTATTTTAAAACTGATATAATTATGGACATTTTAGTAAATAACTTTACAATTTACCGTACTTAATTATGGATAATGTAATAATTTATTTCATGACTGAAATAACTGCTAATTTAATACATTTCACTTTAAAAAAAATGTTTTTAATCATTTACAAAATATTTAAACATTTAATTATTTCATCATTAGTAGACCTCTTGGGCTTTAGATTAATTAATTTTGGTAATTACATTTTGCGTGTTTATGTGGACAAGACTAATATTTTGCATAATCCGTGTGGTGATAGTGTCCGCCCTGAGACTGGTAGGTCGTGAGTTCAAACCCCGGCCGAGTCATACCAAAGACTATAAAAATGGGACCCATTACCTTCCTGCTTGGCACTCAGCATCAAGGGTTGGAATTGGGGGTTTAATCACCAAAAATGATTCCCGGGAGCGGCCACCGCTGCTGCTCACTGCTCCCCTCACCTCCCAGGGGGTGAACATGGGGATGGGTCAAATGCAGAGGTTCATTTCACCACACCTAGTGTGTGTGTGACAATCATTGGTACTTGTTTTTGTTTTTTTTAAACAATGCTACAATATGTAGTACCATCAAACCACCAGCAGGGTAGCATCATGAGTCAGAAAAGCATCCATCCATCCATTTTCTACCGCTTGTCCCTCTCGGGGTCGGGGGGTGGCTGGAGCCTATCCAGAAGCTATAATGTAAGCAAGAAAGAAGAAAACTGTAATTTGGAGGACATTATTTTATTGATGAATCAATGGTGATTAGTATTATTTGGGTTTTGGTTTGTGTCGTCCTCTAGTCGCAGCACTTTGATGATTCTGTTCCACAATGCATCCATTATCTCAACATTGCTTCCTTCCTGCGCCATTTGCACTTCCCTGACCTCCTTCTAGTCTTCCCCTTGGCAACCATTTGCTTTCTGCTGGTGTGAAACAGGAAGAGACCGGCGCTGCGATGGCGGTCCACATGATGCCAGCGCACACAGTGTGGAAAAGGGCGCCTGCGGGGATCTGTATGGCCTCTCAGATGGCGGGAAAAGAGAAATGTGGACCCTCTAAACACAACGGCCCTCTATATTCAGACTGGCTTAGGACGTGCCAGCAATGGCCACCTGCCCGGTAACACACACACGCCTAAAGTCAGTGTTGCTTTCTCAATAGCTTCTTTCTATCAGGCGTCACACACACACACACACACACACACACACACACACACACACACACACACACACACACACACACACACACACACACACACACACACACACACACACACACACACACACACACACACACAGTGCAGCAATGACACATGCAGAGTGAGAGACATGGAGGACAGCAGCTGAGGCCTCACATGAACTTTCACAACAGTTATTTTCAAACAGTCAAATGATAAAAAATATTCTTTGCAAATTATTTATAATTTTTTTTACAATATTCCTTTACTTACTTATCGTCTTACTAAATTCGTAAGACGATGGCAGCCACTCAAGGGGCCCAAAGGCTGTTTGTCGCAATGGAAGGTTTGGGCCGGGCAGAGGGATCACAGACTGTGGCGATTTCTGAACTGAATCGCAAGATGGATCACATCATGGAAAAGCTGGTTGAAAGGGAAAAATTGGATAGGAGAGCCAGCATGGACGAATAGAACAGACAAGCCATTGTAATGTCTGCTTGTGGAAAAACAAAAATTCTAATCTACGATTTGACTCCCTCGAATGGCCTTGACGCTGCAACAACAGGAGCAGGCTGTTCTGAAAACATCCCCAAAGACACCTCAATGATGGACGTTTTTGACCTCCCTCCCTCCTCAACGACACCTGGAGTCGAACATAATCTTGCATGCAGAACGGCCCCAGGCCAAAGGACACTACATCAACACACCCAAGACAATAGGCATATGCACACACACACCCCCTCCCCCACCCCACGCCTTCACCACCGCTTGATTCCCCTTCGGTGTGATGGACGGCTGGCAGCGCTTCATAGCAGCAGTCGACCTCCAAAAAAGTTAACTTTTTTTTAACTACATCATCACTGATTACTTCTCACTGCAGACTTCATGAGAGCCAACAAACATAATAAAACATCACTTACTGTACAATGTCTGCTGTCATTTGCATTCCGACTGCTAGGATGTTCATATATTCATATTTAGATGAATATTTGCGAAGAAAAGGGGGATGAAACCAAGAGTCTATTGTCTATTTGTGTCTTTCTACCAACTTGTCGGAATACGTCCTCATCCTTCTACTATCCAGGTGAGAGGCATGATTTATGATCTACTATAAATTTCCAGGGAGCAACGAAGCACCTTACTACTCGATGATGTAAACATTGGTACGCAAGCTCGTGATCACGGCGCCGCCATAAATAGTTTGTGTGCTTTTGCGCTTGTTATAACAGTATTACCAATACTTGGTTAATATTCAAATCACAAAATGTAAATTAGGTATTGTTGGCACTTTTTGAATGGTTATTAGTTGGGTTTTATGGGCCGAATATAAGACCTCCCAATGGCCCTGCTGTAAGCGAACTTTTATTTACAAGTTAGAATGCATTAAAAAAATCCATCCGTCGTCATGTCTTTCATAATGATTGTGGACGATTGGCAAAAATCCCCAAAAGTGCAGTTCTCTTTTAACATTCACTTAGTGAAATGAATTGATGTACTGTAATTTCCGTGCTACACAGATTTAAGAATAAATTAATATGTTTACATATATTATCCGCACTGCACTATAGGCCACAGAGAGTACAGTACAAAATATTTTGTAAATTTGTATTTACATATCTTAATTGTTTTCAAACGGTGTCTGTAACGCGGCAGTAAAACGGCTGATCAAACAAAACAGAAGTCATCGCCATGGACCCACTAGTTGCGGAAGATAGCTCTCCAATCAGCTAAACAGACTCAATAACTCCACGGTGACATTTTGGTGAATTTGTGAAACTGAAACAATACAAAAAGAATGTAAGTTAATAATACTCTCACAGACACTTGTAAACGTGTTAGCATTTTAGCTGATGCTAACGATGTTAGATTACATTGCAATAACACAAACAGATATGCATGAAAACACTCCTATATACATCACACACGGGACGGTTTAGTAAGTATGAACTGTTTAGTTATATTGTAAAACTGACAAACGTTGCTTGGAGTGATGAATGAAAACCCTTACCAGCACAAACGCTGTGGACGAATAGTCGACAAAACAGAATATATGTAACGACGGGGTCGCATCGTGGTGCGAGGTGTTCTCCCAAGGATGCAGACGGCTTCGGACACAGCGTGCAGGTAGGAAAATGATTTATTTCACCAAATAAATCATATCAGGGGAAAAAAAAACAAAGACGTGTACGTAGCACAAAAGACAAAAACAAAAGGACTAGCATGGGAGCTAGCAAGCAAAAAATAATATAGCATGAGAGCTAGCAGGAAACAAAGTGGTCGTTAGCTGTTGCGTAAAAGCAAATTAGGCAGCCAGGCCGAGTGAGGCCCAGGCAAAGACTAAATAGCCCTCTGATTAGCGCTCGGGCAACAGGTGCGCGTCCCGAACGCTAACCAGAGGCAGGTGAGCAAAATCTGCCGTCATGGCAACAGAAACAAACACACGTGACACTAAACTGTAAACAAACTGATCCGAGCAGCGGATCCTAACAGTATACTTCCAATTCAAGGTGCAAAACAGGAAGTATATTTTCAAAGCACAGCTCCTGTAGTGAGCAAACTCTTCCAAAAGATGGCACCATAAAACAAACAAAAACACCACCTTTCCAGTGTCTCGGTCGGTGTTGAAAATTATTTGTTGAATAGAAAACATTATGGCCGTTAGCAGAGAAAAACCCATAGATTAGCTGCACCATTTTATAAGCCGCAGGGATCAAAGCGTATAGTCGCGGCTTATAGTCTGGAAAATAGAATAATTAATATTATATGGATTTCAATACTAATATTGTGCAGAAGCACCATTTTAGGCTCTGTGGTTATCATCACACTTCTTTACTTTGTTGTCACTGTGATCATTTTTCACTATTCATTATTTTTACGGCATATTTTTTACAGCTCTTGTAGTTAAACTGATGACATTCCAGCTTGTAAGTTTGACTTTAAAAATGTTTTTAAATACCCGACATGGACTCAAATATGCTAATCAACTGTGCTGAGCAGCTGCGTTTGCCACAAAGCGCCTCTCAATTTGCATTCGCTTTAAAATGTCAAGTTGTTTGCAGGTCTGAAACGATGCGCTTAATTCGCCGCGTGCTCTTTAGACGCGGCGCCAGCAACGCCGCTGACTTATTTGAAAAATCCAGGCAGCTGTGTGTGTGTGTGTCCATGTGTGTGTGTGCACGTGTGTGTGCGTGCTTAGGTGGGGGAAATACAAAGCAGTATCTTTTTATACCCATTTATGTCAATCCCCATTTGATGCCTACTGTGTGTGTTTGTGAGATCAATTTGATGTTTTTTTCCGTGTTTGTCAGGTCCAAAAACGCACAACTGTGGAGATTGATAGGGGTTATCGCTTGAGAACACGTAATTCATCAGAACTTGACAAATCCATATCTGACAAAAACACTGCCGTCGCCACGAGCAGCGACACCGACCCTGGATGTGCGTGTTTCAGTTTTGATGAAATCTGCCACAAGCCTGTGTGTGTATGTGCTTGCGTGCGTGCGTGTGTACGTACGTGCGAGTGCGTGTGAGACCGGCTGGCGGTGGGGTCTGTCCATTTGGACGCCAAGGCGGATTGACAGTGTAGGATTGGAGAATATTTATCTCCAACACGTCGAAGGAAAATAGTTTGTCCCCGGTGACATTTTCATCGATTGAAACATGTATCCCCCCCCAACACACACACACACACACACACACACACACACACACACACACGCACACACAAACCTCAATCTCACTCAACTGAAAAATGACTAATCTCAGGATCCGTGCAACATTTTTGTTCCCTGTATGGGTCAAGATGTCATGTCCACACATCGTCTTACACTTAAGATGTGTTCTTTCTTTCCCATCTCGCCTGAATGGATTTACACTGCCTAATGCTTATATCAGAATCAGAATCAGAAGTACTTTATTAATCCCCCGAGGGGGAAATTAAGATTTTCAGCACAATCCCATTCAAGAGCAGACAAACATTACAGGGAGACAGAACAGGATCGCGGACGGGTCGGCCAGCTTCCGGCGCCCCTTATAAAAAAAGGTGAGAAACAGGTAAAACGCACATGAAAACAAGGGGGAAACGTCAGGAACACAAAAGGATGATACAAGAGCACAGAGCTCCTGCCACCAGCAGCCACTACAGCGGCGCCATCTTGGGAAAGAATACATTTTTTTTTAAATTGCTTGCTGTGCGAACCCCGGGTCCGTGTAGGAACCTTTCATCCACCCAAATTGTCCCTGCAGCACATTCATTGCCAGCACAGCAGTGCTGCCGTTATCTACTGTGCTATTGCTACTTTGTGGGCTTTTAAGGGTTGTTTTTTAAGCTTTTTGGAGCATTTTTTAGCTCCAAAGAACCTGTATTCATAATAATAATAATAATATATTTTATTTCTAAAAACACTTTACATTGAACAAACAATCTCAAAGTGCTTTAGTGCATTAAAAAAAGAATATATATATATGTATATACTGTATATACTGTATGTATACATACATATATATATATATATATTTATTTATTTTAGGGGTGTGGGAAAAAAATCGATTCGAATTCAAATCGCGATTCTCACGTACGATTCAGTATCGATTCTCATTTTTCAAAAATCTATTTTTATTTTTATTTTTTATTAATCAATCCAACAAAATAATACACAGCAATAGTCAAGTCAAGTCAAGTCAAGTCAACTTTATTTATATAGCACATTTTCAACAACTTTTTAGATTGCACCAAAGTGCTTTACAGGTTAAAAAAGCATGGAGCAAACAAAAAAAACAAAACAAACACAAAAAAAACAACAACAAAAAACAAACAAACAACTAAGCAAAACAAAAAAAACAAACAATACCATAACAATGCAATCCAATTCCAAAACCAAACCCGACCCAGCAACACTCAGAACTGCAATAAACAGAGCAATTGAGAGGAGACACAAACACGACAAAGAACAATCCAAAAGTAGTGAAACAAAAACGAATATTATCAACAACAGTATCAATATTAGTTACAATTTCAACATCAATCAATCAATCAATCAATGTTTATTTATATAGCCCTAAATCACAAGTGTCTCAAAGGGCTGCACAAGCCACAACGACATCCTCGGTACAGAGCCCACATACGGGCAAGGAAAAACTCACCCCAGTGGGACGTCGGTGAATGACTATGAGAAACCTTGGAGAGGACCGCATATGTGGGTAACCCCCCCCCCCTCTAGGGGAGACCGAAAGCAATGGATGTCGAGTGGGTCTGACATAACATTGTGAAAGTCCAGTCCACAGTGGATCCAACACATCAGCGAGAGTCCAGTCCACAGCGGGGCCAGCAGGAAACCATCCCGAGCGGAGACGGGTCAGCAGCGCAGAGATGTCCCCAACCGATGCACAGGCTAGTGGTCCACCCGGGGTCCCGACTCTGGACAGCCAGCACTTCATCCATGGCCACCGGACCTATGCAACACACCCTCGCAAGGGACAGGGGAGAAGAGGAGAAAAGAAAAGAAACGGCAGATCAACTAGTTTAAAAAAGGGGGGTTTATTTAAAGGCTAGATTATACAAATGAGTTTTAAGATGGGACTTAAATGCTTCTACTGAGGTAGCATCTCTAACTGTTACCGGGAGGGCATTCCAGAGTACTGGAGCCCGAATAGAAAACGCTCTATAGCCCGCAGACTTTTTTTTGGCTCTGGGAATCACTAATAAGCCGGAGTTCTTTGAACGCAGATTTCTTGTCGGAACATATGGTACAATACAATCGGCGAGATAGGTTGGAGCTAAACCGTGTAGTATTTTATACGTAAATAGTAAAACCTTAAAGTCGCATCTTAGGTGCACAGGAAGCCAGTGCAGGTGAGCCAGTATAGGCGTAATATGATCAAACTTTCTTGTTTTTGTCAAAAGTCTTGCAGCCGCATTTTGTACCAACTGTAATCTTTTAATGCTAGACATAGGGAGACCCGAAAATAATACGTTACAGTAATCGAGACGAGACGTAACGAACGCATGAATAATGATCTCAGCGTCGCTAGTGGACAAGATGGAACGAATTTTAGCGATATTACGGAGATGAAAGAAGGCCGTTTTAGTAACA
This sequence comes from Entelurus aequoreus, assembly GCF_033978785.1. NCBI lineage: Eukaryota > Metazoa > Chordata > Actinopteri > Syngnathiformes > Syngnathidae > Entelurus > Entelurus aequoreus. The sequence goes on from NC_084733.1 coordinate 22,118,309, forward strand.
CTCTTAATGTGTGACTCAAACGAGAGAGTTGGGTCGAAGATAATACCCAGATTCTTTACCGAGTCGCCTTGTGTAATTGTTTGGTTGTCAAATGTTAAGGTGGTATTATTAAATAGATGTTGGTGTCTAGCAGGACCGATAATCAGCATTTCCGTTTTCTTAGCGTTGAGTTGCAAAAAGTTAGCGGACATCCATTGTTTAATTTCATTAAGACACGCCTCCAGCTGACTACAATCCGGCGTGTTGGTCAGCTTTAGGGGCATGTAGAGTTGGGTGTCATCAGCATAACAGTGAAAGCTAACACCGTACTTGCGTATGATGTCACCTAGCGGCAGCATGTAAATACTAAAGAGTGCAGGGCCAAGAACCGAACCCTGGGGAACATAGCAGTGATTAAAAATCCCTCATTGACATTATCATTAGACATTTATAAAAAAATAAATAAAAAAAAATAAAAAAAATGAACAATAGTGTGAAAATATTGGACACAGTGTGTTGTCAAGCTTATGAGATGCAATGCAAGTGTAAGCCACTGTGACACTATTGTTCTTTTTTTTTTTTTATAAATGTCTAGTGATAATGTCAATGAGGGATTTTTAATCACTGCTATGTTGAAATTGTAACTAATATTGATACTGTTGTTGATAATATTCATTTTTGTTTCACTACTTTTGGTTTGTTCTGTGTCGTGTTTGTGTCTCCTCTCAATTGCTCTGTTTATTGCTGTTCTGAATGTTGCTGGGTCGGGTTTGGTTTTGGAATTGGATTGCATTGTTATGGTATTGTTGTGTATCGATTTTTTAAAAATGAGAATCGATTCTGAATCGCACAACGTGAGAATCGCGATTCGAATTCGAATCGATTTTTTCCCACACCCCTAATATACAGTATATATATATATATACTTTAGATGCAGTTGGCTTTCGGCTCTCTGCCAATTTGTTTTTAGCCCTATGCGACCCCCGAGTCAAAAAGTTTGGACACCCCTGGTTTAATGGATACAATAAAATACAAGCATATAAAGTCAACTTGTTTTTCCACTTTACTGATACATTAAAGCAACTTTTATCAAGCACATTCCAAATAAACTACAACCATTTCCCGGTGAAGTCAAACGCTGTGTGCTCACCCGACCTCAACCACATCTGTTTCCAGTCCAGAGAGAGAGTAACTGTTCAACGTGGGCCTCCTGGGGAGTCTAGCATGAACAGATGTGTCCTAAGGGGAATATAAATAGAACAGAAAGATTGACACTAAAGATCTACACTGATTTGTGTGTAACATGTCAAACACAGTCTTGTCACAGAATAGTATTGGATTACATTTGTGATTTTAAAAAAGTACCTTCAAAGTTGCACTTTAGGATTAAATAAAGTACACTGCAGCAGGTTTTCTAATCTTGTCTCATTCTGGGAACTCCACTTGGTCATGGTAGTGATTTACTTTGCATTTTTATTGAGAAGTCATCTTTAGAACTCATCTGAATTTCCCCTCGGGAATTAATAAAGTATTTCTGATTGTGATTATCATATTTTTAGGCACAAACACTCATGTGCAAAATGTATTTCATAGCCCTGCGATGAGGTGGCGACTTGTCCAGGGTGTACCCCGCCTTCCACCTGAATGCACCCCGAAACCCCAAAAGGGACAAGCGGTAGAAAATGGATGGACAATTAAAGAATGTAACAAAGAGGATTCTCGATTAAAAATGATTCTAGATTCAAACTGATTTTCACAATGTAATATTTGGTATACTGTTTTTTTTCCGGACAATAAGGCACACTTAAAATTATTTCATTTTCTAAAAAAAAAAAACAACAGTGCCCCTTTATAACTCGGTGCGCCTAATGTACGGATGGATTCTGGTTGTGCTTACCGACCTCAAAGTAATTTTATTTGGTACAGGGTGTAATGAGTGTGACCAGTAGATGGCAGTCACACATAAAGAGATATGTGTGGACTGCAGGTTGAGTGATACCTGTTCAATAAATGACGAAGACCAAAGCTTTGATGTTTCATTTAGACTATAGAAAATTACACACGATCTGTCAAAATGTTTTAGTACAACTTTGGTGAGCTACCACTTGAGTATGGTACAGTAGTCAGACGTACTGTGCTTCAACATTCGAGTATTATTATGGTGAGTGTACAAGGATTTCAACATGGCACCTATTAGGAGACATTATCTGGTGTTTTGTTTCGATATATTATGCAAAACCAACTTTTCTACCCTATTGGTTCCTTCTGTTGTGTATTTAGGATCTGCATAAGTCCTGAAAATGTGCGCGCGTCCACCATTGTGGTCTGCGGCATAGTCAATAATGTCCTTCTTTTTCTCTATCCTCTTATTGTGGGGCATTCTTCCTCTGTAGTTGCCAATTCTAGTATGAGGAGACGGTCAGAAAGTGGCTTGAAGATGATCAGTAAAACATAATCTATGCTACATTTTGACCAAAGAACCACCATTACATGTTATGTAGACCACAAGGAAGTGTTTCAAATGTAGAAAAAAAAGTAATTATAGTGCGCATTATAGTCCAGTACGCCTTTTGTATGAGCATAGACCTGAATAGACTCGGCACTGCACCTTATAATATGTTGCGCCCTATGGTCTGAGAAATACGGTAATAATTGTAATGACATTTTTTCAAAACAGGTTACAGGTTAAAAAAACTAATTGTAGTTGTATGGAGATGGCCTAAAAACTGTTTTAAAAAAGCATAATTTTCAAAAATCAATTGAAAAAAATATAGATTTTTGAAAATTATCAATCGATTTAGAATCACAATGAATAAGAATCATGATGTGGATGTGAATCGATTTTTCTGTTCACTCCTACAACTTCATGAAGTAAAAAAAATACTGCATTGTCCCTAATTAACTCATGATTAATCACAATTCATTGCAGATAGATAGACGTTGTTTAATTTTTTAATAAGTGTACCTTCAACTAGGGCTGGGCGATATGGATGAAAAAGTATATCTCAATATATTTTTACTTAAACTCGATACATCTCGATATATTTTCCGGTGAAAATATTTATATAAAAGATATTCATTTTTGAGTGAGATTCACTGCAATTGACGTGAATGACAACTGTACTGTAAACAGTCAGTGGCACTTTTATTAACCCGATTAGTCAAGATAGGTATTAACAGCACAGAAAATAAATTGTTTAATTAGCACAGAATTGCATAACATAAATAAAATAGAAAAACAAACAATGTATAAATAAAATAGAAACATATTCTTTCTACATAAAATAAATAACATAGCTGTGCAAATAATTTTAGAAAATGATCAAACTCAGATAAAAAATAAATTTGCAGGCACTTTTTAATTCCCAGTCGACGATGTAATGGACTGTCACACACGTACAGTTCTTTGGTCCTGCTAAAACATACCGGTGTAGTGAGTTTACATTATTCACCCAAGGAACTTTAGTTATTAGAGATCCGATCGGACGGTTTTTCACGGGACACATTTCCGGTGTGGTTGTTTCCGGATGAGGAGATGCTGCTCCGGTATTGATTTACGTAAAGTCTGAATGTCATTAAAACAGTTAGCTCCATCTTTTGACACTTCTTCCACTCCCGTCCTTGCGCGCTACATCGCTACAACAAAGATGACGGGGAGAAGACGCTGCCGAAGGTGAGCCACGTAAATAAGACCGCCCACAAAACGTTGCATCCTGAAGAGACCCTCAGAAAGCGGCTTAAAGATGATCTGTAAAACATAATCTATGCAACATTTTGACCAAAGACCCACCATTACATATTATGTAGACCAGTGATACCAACCTTTTTGTAACTGCGGACCGCTTGAAAATGTGTCCCACGGACCGGGTTTTTTTTTTTGTCATAAAAAAATACAATCATGTTTGCTTACGGACTGTATCCCTGCAGACTGTATTGATCTATATTGATATATAATGTAGGAACCAGAAATTTTAATAACAGAAAGAAACAACCCTTTTGTGTGAATGAGTGTGAATGAGTATAAATGGGGGAGGGAGTTTTTTTGGGTTGGTGCACTAATTGTAAGTGTATCTTGTGTTTTTTATGTTGATTTAATTAAAAAGAAATAAATAAATACAAGTTTTTTATATTGTTTTTTTGTATTTCTTGTGCGGCCCGGTGGTTGGGGACCACTGATGTAGACCACAAGGAAGTGTTTTCCATTTACAAAAAAAAATAAATAATAATATGACTCCTTTAATGCGCCCTATAATCCGGTGCGCCTAATATATGAAAAAAAGATAAAAAATAGACCATTCATCGGCAGTGCGTTAGTCATCCATCCATTTCCTACCGCTTGTCCCTCTCGGACATTAATAAATACCTCTCAAAAATACCATAATTGATGTCACCACTGGACCATGGCTGAGAAAATACTATACAAAAACGCATTTGTGTACCTCAATAGTGTACAAAACGGGATAGTTTCCGGTGCTGTACCGAAATCTGTTACCCATCGGAATTTGTAACTCCAGGGGGCGATGTTCCCATGGCGTTTGTTTGATGGTTAAACGGCAAGCCCAAGGAGGAGGAGAAGAAGAACGCTTGCGTAAATGGCGTAAACTATCCTTAATGCTGAAACGTCAGTTGTCAGAATTTCAGCATTAATAAATTACACATATTCTGGATATCAATTACTTACTTTCATTATAGTATGAGTCCATTGTACAGTGTAAATGGCGTAAACCATCCTTAATGCTAAAACGTCAGTTGTCAGAATTTCAGCATTAATAAATTACATAATTACTTAATTAATAAAGTAAGTCATTGATTTCCAGAATATGTGTAATTTATTAATGCTGAAATTCTGACAACTGACGTTTCAGCATTAAGGATAGTTTACGCCATTTAAGCAAGCGTTCTTCTTCTGCTCTTCGGGCTTGCCGTTTAACCATCAAATAAACGCCATGGGAACATCGCCCCCTGGAGTTACAAATTCCGATGGGTAACAGATTTCAGTACAACACCAGTGCATTTAAAAATCAACAAGCCCACATCAGCAATTAAATCATATCTCTACGTGGTACTGTCAAAATTAGAAAATATTGTAAAAATGTATTGAACATTAAAAACATGAAGAAATTAAATAATTGCACTTACCAAAACGGCACTTGGTTGGTTGCTCGTTGAGCTGCATATTAACTCGGGTGTCGCCAAAAGTTTTTAAATGTTCCGGAGCTTGCGTGCTTCGGTGCTTCGTTGCTGCTCTAGTTAAACAATGTTTAAAAATTCACAAATCCAACGAAGCTCCACAAGTCCATCTTTTGCAAAGAAAAGGCATTCCCTGCGGAACAATTTGCAGCGGCCATCGGAAGCCGGAAGCCAGGAGTATTGCTCATAGTTTATCGATTGGAAATGGCGTCAACTCGGTTATTTGGCCGACCTCGTCTAATGATGTCTAACTTCTCTTCAAACTTGAAAATGACCTTGCAAGTAAATATGCGACCAAATCGCTGTTTGGCTCTCATTCCGCCATTGTGGTATAAAAAAAGCGAGTAAATTGTAGAACATGTAGATATCGGATTTCCGGGTTTTCCCCCGCGTCACAACATTTGTATGTCACGTTCAACATAAGGCAATCTAGAACAACTCGTAATCTGATTGGCTGTCAAAACTGTCAATCAGCTAAATTTGCGCAGTTCACTTACTGCACAGAAGGCTTTCGGACAGATTTCACACACACTGGCAACAAGCTAGCTGAATTCTGATTGGATAAGAACAGGAATAAAAAAAACAGCAACGCTAGAAGGAGCCTAATATGACATAAAGGGAATATTATGAACCCTATTTAATTGCGCCCTGGAATAATGTTGTGAATGACATCTGCTGGTTCAAAACATGGTCTCTTCCTAACAGGTATTTACTTACGAACAAAGTCAGAGATTTATTTCAAAATAATTAATGATTATTACTAGGGATGTCCGATAATGGCTATTTGCCGATATCCAATATTCCGATATTGACCAAACCCTTAATTACCGATGCCGATAACAACCGATACCGATATCAACCGATACCAATGTATACAGTCGTGGAATTAACACATTATTATGCCTAATTTGGACAACCAGGTATGGTGAAGATGAGGTCATTTTTAAAATAAAAAAAAATAATAATAAAATAACATAAATAAATTAAAAACGTTTTCTGGAATTAAAAAAAAAAAGTAACACAATAAAAAAATAGTTTCATAGAAACTTGTAATTAATGAAAATGAGTAAAATTAACTGTTAAAGGTTAGTACTATTAGTGGACCAGCAGCACGCACAATCACGTGTGCTTACGGACTGTATCCCTTGCAGACTGTATTGATATATATTGATATATAATGTAGGAACCAGAATATTAATAACAGAAAGAAACAACCCTTTTGTGTGAATGAGTGTGAAAGAGTGGGAGGGAGGTTTTTTGGGTTGGTGTACTAATTTTAGGTGTATCTTGTGTTTTTTTATGTTGATTTAATGTTAAAATAAATAAATAAATAAACTTAAAAAAACGATACCGATAATAAAAAAAACTATACAGATAATTTCCGATATTACATTCTAAAGCATTTATCTCTAGTTATTACCCTGTAAAGACTGTGATGGTTAGATACAAGAAAGACATTGATGTTACCTGCACCTTATGTATCATGCATCCAGAGACTGTTCACCACTTGTTTTGGGCTTGTGAAAGAACTCGATCATTATGGCAGGGCATCTGTCACTTAATCCTGGACAATATTCATGACAAATTTGTGCTTTGTTTTAAAGATGTGCTATTTGAATATACACAGTATGAGAAACAATTCGGAAAGGAATTTTACCTTTGCAACCTCATTATACTATTGGCTAAGTTTTATTTTCATAGATGTAAGTTTCTCAATGCCCGATCTGTTTTTTGTGCCTTTAAAATAGAATTAGAACTTTACTTTATAACACTTTCTACCCCCTAAAAACCAAAAAGCTGTGAAAACTATGATGTTGTGCTCCAAATTTGGCTTATTTACGGAACTTGTGTGAGCTAATGGCTTTACACTTTGTTACATATATATATTTTGCATTCTATTTGAGTTACTTTATTGAGTTTACAACCCCCTGGCGCTGTTTTGTACTGTTTCTGTACTTGTTTTGATTATTATTATTTCTTTGCTTGTTTGTAAATGTTGCATATTATAAATGAAGGTTCATAAAAAATAAAAAAAATATTATGAATACCTTTTTTATAATTAAGGAAGGTAACGTAAAAATTAAATTAACTTTTATGAATGTCATAAATTCATAAAAGTTCATTTCATTTAGTTATTTTATTTGTATTTCATCATGATCATAAATGTTCTGATCGTGATTTATTTTAGGCCAGCGGAGAAGACCTTAGACGCCCTGACGGCCCACCAATGCTACCATGTTTACCTTTTGGAAATGACTTCACTAAAATAGAAGAAAAGACCAACCTTGTGTGTTTATTGGAGGACATTGAGATGTTAACTGGCTCTCCAGCTTTGCACAAGTAGGACTGATTGTATCTGACCGCTGATATCAGAGATTTGAGATTTTTGCAGGTATCGAACCGTTAACTGAAATCAATATCATACATAATAACTACTGTCTAGTTACAGAGCATTAAAACATGCACAAATTGACTTCCTGCTCAGTGCAAAGTAAGCCTTAAAGTAAAAGCATGGCAGTATTACCCAGAATTACTCATAATCTGTTTATGCAATCAAAGTTGCTCAAATTTGATGATCTTGTTAAATATAATGCATCGATAATTTTATATAAAGCATTTAACAAATTATTGCTGCCTAATCTACAACGTTTTTTTTATAACACAAGTGCAGGCTCATAACATGAGAGGCTTTGGATATTTCTCATTGCCGAGAGCTCAAACCACTCGTAAACATTTTTGTGTGTCTGTATGCGGATTACAACTCTGGAACAAACTGGACTTACAACACAAACAATGCCAAACTAGTAATCGATTCAAACTATCATAAAACCATGGGGTCTGGTTCAAATACAGAGATGAGGGTCTATAATTTGACTTGCTGTTGTACTCTGTCTCAAAGTGTTAACATGTGCTCAATGTTTCCTTACCATTATTGCTATGTTGTCTATTACCATTGTTGGGATTTTGTCCATTACCATTGTTGCTATGTTGTCTATTACTATTATTGCTATGTTGTCTATTACCATTGTTGGTATTTTGTCCATTACCATTATTGGTATTGTTCATTCTTCCTACATTGTTATTTATTACAGTGTAATAATTATTGTTGCCTGTGGTAATGCCACCATGATGCAACATTTGTATTATAATCCTTGAACAAAGTAACAGTGAAACTCAATGTATTTATCACTGAATGTAGAACTGGGGGTGGGATTAATTAGATAAGTTATCTTCTTCCCACTCCCTTTCAGGCAAAACTGGATCATCATGTTTACATACTGTACATTACCTTTTGCATTAAAATAATTAATATTATTATTTGTTGTCTACCTTGTACTTTTTTATGTCATTGCCTGAAATAAATGAAAACATTTTTTTTTTTCCATTTAAAATGAATTCTAGCACAACTGTTTTTTTTTTTTTTTTTTTTTTTTTTTGTCCTGTCCAGCTTCTCAGGCAAATCATATAGTTGATGTAGATGCCCATATCGGCTGTACTAATTTACTTTACAAAAGAGAAGTGTGGGATACTTCTCTTGTTGCCTTATTTGTATTTGACGTTATTGAACCTGATGATGATGTGTTGGGGTGTGTATGCTACTCTAAGGGAATGGTGCAAGACGATGTGTAGAATTAACAATGTAAATGTTACCAGAGTTTGTTGTATGTGCGTGGATGAATCCTTCGTCAGACCAAAGGGGCAAGGCGAGAAGACAGTCCGTGGGCGAGCAAGCGGTCGGGGGGCTGGAGAGAAGCAATGAGGTGTCCGAGCAGGGGTCGAGGATCGAGGGAGGCAGTCCGGAATCCAGAGAGAAATCGAGGCACACAGCTTGATCACGGGAAACGGGAAGCACCGCGGGGAACACAAAAAACATAAGACACGGGAACAGGGAAGGTACAGAGAGAGAGCAAGTACGCAGGAGGGAAGCCAGTGACGGGGGTGCTTACTACGAGGAGTGAACTACGTTCCGGCACTGGATCTTCGGGTCCGCTGGTTTTTATGCTGTCTGTCTTCATTATTCCCAGGTGCGCTGATTGTAGATTGCCTGCAGCCTTGCAAGCGCATGGCCGCGTTGCGTGGCAGGGGTGTGTCCCGGCGCGCTTCTAGCGGAGGTGCCGGCAGAGCTTGCCGCCAATGACATGCGGGATTGCGCGTGCGCCGTGACAACAACAAGCACCCATTTATTACGTACGGTAATGTTATTTAGACTGTTAGCCACCAACACTTGTATGAAAACCCCAAGTAACCAAACAACAGAAGTGCTGCAGCAGCTGTTAGTTGAGTATAAAACGTTGTATGGAATTGAGGAAGCGCAAATAAAATATGCTAAACGGGAGAAAAACCATGTCACCAAACTGCTGCAGGTTTAAAAATCCTTCATTGTCCCCAATTCTCAATTTGTATGACCAAAGTCAGAAGTAAAGCAAAGAGCACCGCTTATGACTTAAACAGGTATGACTTCTTAGTTAGTGAAATCCTCCAATCCCTGAAAACAAAGTCAAAGAAATATGGGGAAACAACTACAAATGCGCGCTTCATTCACTAACTGTGTTTCAAAAAAGATCAATAAGAATAATACATGATGTTGGATATAGAGAACATACAAACCCTTTATTTATTAAATCACAAATATTGAAATTGAAGGATTTGTTGCATGATGTACAAAGCAAACTATAACCTGCTACCCAAGAATGTACAACAATTATTCTCAACAAAAGAGGAGAAATATAACCTTATAGGAAAAAACATTATTTAAAACATTTGTATGCTCGTGCAACACTTAAAGCCTTTAGCATATCTGTATGTGCAATTAAATTATGGAATGGATTAACCAAAAAAATCAAACAAAGCACCAATATGATTCCGTTTAAGAGACTGTTCAAACTACAAGTGTTCACAAAGTACACAGAACAATAATTATTATGAACATCTTGAACCCTTTTTTTTCTTTTTTTTTATTGAGACAAAGATTATTTATGTATTTAATATTTGTTTGCTTACTATGGTATAGTATTTATCTATGATTTATTTGTTCACTGTTCAGTTACAGAGAACAAGGAAATTGGATAAAATTGCTATGGCATGAAAAGGGGTAGGACTAAATAAGCTCTGATTCTTCCTACTCCTTTTCGGACGTGCTGTAATGACACAACTGGAAATGTGTGATGCATTACATTGTATCGCATGCATGTTGGAAATAAACTGAAACTGAACTGAACTGAAAGGTAAAGGGATTGAAAGCGTGGCGTGGCAACGCATTGCATTGTGGGTCTTGCTGAAGTCTGAATCACTTATTTCCATGGCGGAATGCAAGACTCTGCGCTTAAGTTGAGTTTTTTTCCTTTAACAAGTTCTAAACAAGACGTGAACGTGCGGCATCTTTAACCGCCAACACACAATCGTCGTCATGATTTCTTCAGGAAAAAAAAAAAGGATTCGGTGAGGTTTTTCCTCATTTCTAGCGTATTAAATAAATCGTATCAGATTGCATGAATTGATTAATGTGGGCCCCGACTTAAACAAGTTGAAAAACTTATTGGGGTGTTACCATTTAGTGGTCAATTATACGGAATATGTACTGTACTGTGCAATCTACTAATAAAAGTCTCAATCAATCAATCAATGCAGCCGGTAAGACACTGGTAAGTCTGAATCAAAACATGTATTATTCAGTTTCACACGTAGCCTTTAGTAGGCTGTAGCTAGCTGCGGTGGAAAAACAATGCAGACTATTTTGGAAAAAATCCTGTCTGTTTTCCTTAAGTCTTGGGTTATTTTCGGAGAAGTAGCATCAAAGTATTTCAAAGAAATAATGTGACTGTTTTTTTTCAGGGAATCCTGCTTGTGAAAAGAAGCTGGCACCCTCATGGTCGTAACTACCATTGAGGCCACCGAGGTCCTGTCCTCGGTATTTTTTCAAATGACAAGAAGAAGATGACATGACTGACTGCAAATGTACTTTGTGTGGGACACTGCGTGCACTGTACATCACCATGCAGTAGATCATCCTCTCTCAATATAGGATCTTCGGTCATGCAAGGCCCGCTACAACTCCAGGCAATGTAACACAATTACAATAAGTCCACTTTTAATATTGTCCGATCCAAAATGTGCAGTCAACATAACGTTAAAGGCCTACTGAAATGAATTTTTTTTATTTAAACGGGGATAGCAGATCTATTCTATGTGTCATACTTGATCATTTCGCGATATTGCCATATTTTTGCGGAAAGGATTTAGTATAGAACAACGACGATAAAGATCGCAACTTTTGGTATCTGATAAAAAAAGGCTTGCCCCTACCGGAAGTAGCGTGACGTAGTCAATTGAACATATACGCAAAGTTCCCTATTGTTTACAATGATGGCCGCATGAAGTGAGAGAGATTCGGACCGAGAAAGCGACGATTTCCCCATTAATTTGAGCGAGGATGAAATATTTTTAAATGAGGAAAGTGCAAGTGAAGGACTAGTGGGGAGTGGAAGATGCTGTGAGAGCCGGGGGTGACCTGATATTCAGCTGGGAATGACTACAACAGTAAATAAACACAAGACATATATATACTCTATTAGCCACAACACAACCAGGCTTATATTTAATATGCCACAAATTAATCCCGCATAAAAACACCTAGGTGTTTGTTATGCTAGCTCCTAGCTACTAGCTCGAGCTAGTTATAGCTTGAGCGGGTAATATGGACGGGATCCTGTATATATAACCCGCCAATACAATTCAAACACCTGCACAACACACACACTCACTCAGCCCAAACAACCGTTCACCTAACCCAAGGTTCATAAAGCTTATATATTTAATCAAAGTTACGTACATGACACGCACGTACGGGCAAGCAATCAAATGTTTGGAAGCGCGCGGGTGGGACCTGATATTCAGCTGGGAATGACTACAACAGTAAATAAACACAAGACATATATATACTCTATTAGCCACAACACAACCAGGCTTATATTTAATATGCCACAAATTAATCCTAATGCTAGCTCCTAGCTCCTAGCTACTAGCTCGAGCTAGTTATAGCAAGCGATCAAATGTTTGGAAGCGCAGCTGTGTACTCACGTTATCGCAACTGTGTATCCAAATCAAAGTCCTCCTGGTAAGAGTCTCTGTTGTCCGAGTTCTTCCATCTTGACTGCATCTTTCGGGAATGTAAACAAAGAAGCGCCGGCTGTGTACGTGTTGTTGCTGACTTCCCTCGCAAAATAGACACTTCGCACCGACAACTTTCTTCTTTGCTTGCTCAGCTTCTTTCTCCATAATGCAATGAACAAATTGCAACAGATTCACCAACACAGATGTCCAGAATACTGTGGAATTATGAGATGAAAACAGAGCTATTTCGTATTGGCTTCAATGGTGTCCGAATACTTCCGTTTCAATGATTGACGTCACGCGCATACGTCAACACTCAGAGGCGTTTCGAACCGGAAGTTTAGCGGGAAATTTAAAATTGCACTTTATAAGTTAACCCGGCCGTATTGGCATGTGTTGCAATGTTAAGATTTCATCATTGATATATAGACTATCAGACTGCGTGGTCGGTAGTAGTGGGTTTCAGTAGGCCTTTAAGATTGAAATATACTGACCTCATTAATGTTGGTTTCACCTGTACAGTACCGCCATGTCAGTCAGTAAACGCAGAACCGCTATCCATGGGGGGCCCTCGTTTTGTGTCGAGAAGTGCATGTCAAATGTAAATAATTGAATGACATTTGAAATTTTACCCCAAACGTAGAAAACCCAAAACCAGTGAAGTTGGCACGTTGTGTAAATGGTACATAAAAACAAAATACAATGATTTGCAAATCCTTTTAAACCTATATTCAACTGAATAGACTGCAAAGACAAGATACTTAACGTTCAAACTGGTAAACCCTGAGCTCATTTGGAATTTGATGCCTAAAACATGTTTAAAAAAATCTGGCACAAGTGGCAAAAAAGACTGAGAAAGTTGAGGAATGCTCATCAAACACTTATTTGGAACATCCCACAGGTGAACAGGCTAATTGGGAACAGGTGGGTGCCATGATTATGTATAAAAGCAGCTTCCATAAAATGCTCAGTAATTCACAAACAAGGATGGGGCGAGGGTCACCACTTTGTGAACAAATTGTCCAACAGTTTAAGAACAACATTTCCCAACGAACTATTGTAAGGAATTTAAGGATTTCACCATCTAAGGTCTGTAATATAATCAAAAGGTTCAGAGAATCTGGAGAAATCACTGCACGTAACGTTGAATGCCCGTGACCTTCGATCCCTCAGGCGGTACTGCGTCAAAAAGCGACATCAGTGTGTGAACGATATCACCACATGGGCTCAGGAACACTTCAGAAAACCACTGTCAGTAACTACAGTTTGTCGCTACATCTGTAAGTGCAAGTTAAAACTCTACTATGCAAAGCGAAAGGCATTTATCAACAACACCCAGAAACGCTGCCGGCTTTGATGGGCCCGAGCTCATCTAAGATGGACTGATGCAAAGTGAAAAAGTGTTCTGTGGTCTGACGAGTCCACATCTCAAATTTTTTTTGGAAACTGTGGACGTCGTGTCCCCCGGACCAAAGGGGAAGAGAACCATCCGGATTGTTATAGGCGCAAAATTGAAAAGCCAGCATCTGTGATGGTATGGGGGTGTATTAGTGCCCAAGGCATGGGTAATTTACACATCTGTGAAGGCACCATTAATGCTGAAAGGTACATACAAGTTTTGGAGCAACATATGTTGCCATCCAAGCAACGTTATCATGGACGCCCCTGCTTATTTCAGCAAGACAATGCCAAGTCACGTGTTACAACAGCGTGGCTTTATAGTAAAAGAGTGCGGGTACTAGACTGGCCTGCCTGTAGTCCAGACCTGTCTCCCATTGAAAATGTGTGGCGCATTATGAAGCCTAAAATACCACAATGGAGACCCCAGACTGTTGAACAACTTAAGCTGTACATCAAGCAGGAATGGGAAATAATTCCACCTGAAAAGCTTGAAAAATTGGTCTCCTCAGTTCCCAAACGTTAACTGAGTGTTGTTAAAAGGAAAGGCCATGTAACACAGTGGTAAAAATGCCCTTTTGCCAACTTGTTAGCCATTAAATTCTAAGTTAATGATTATTTGCAAAAAAAAATTAAACATTTCTCAGTTATAACATTAACTATCTTGTCTTCGCAGTCTATTCAATTGAATATAAGTTGAAAAGGATTTGCAAATCATTGTATTGTCTTTTTATTTACCATTTACACAACGTGCCAACTTAACTGGTTTTGGGTTTTGTATTTGTGACCTCGGTATTTGTCAAATCCTGGTTACAGCCCTGAGCTCCATCTCGGACACATAAAAGATGAAAGATTAAAGTTTAGATTACACACAATTTTAAAGGCGGACAATGAGCATTAACAGACTTTGCATTCTGAAATTCTTAACCATTTTTAATTCTTAAATATATACAAGTTCGGCTTAGACAATGGCGGCAACTTATGCACATTTATTGTCCATTGGATGTGCTAATATGCTCAACATATTTCTTTGAGGTAGCGATCCTTTGGAGTAGGGCAGTGGTCCCCAAACTTTTTGGCACCGCGGACCGGTCAACGCTTGAAAATTTGTCCGACGGACCGAGGGGGGGGGGGTTTATTTAATTTATTTATTTTTTTTGTCATAAAAAAATACAATCACGTGTGCTTACGGACTGTATCCCTGCAGACTGTATTGATCTATATTGATATATAAAGTACCGTAGGTGCACTAATTGTAAGTGTGTCTTGTGTTTTTTATGTTGATTTAATTAAACAATTTACTTTTATTTTTTGTAATTTTATTTTTATTTTTTATTTTTCCTTGTGCGGACCATGGACCGGTTGGGGACCACTGAAGTAGGGTACACTGTCTCCGTGCAGTCCTTGTTTTTTTGTTTTTTCCGTTTAATCCATATTCACCCAGTTTGTTGCTCTTTCTGACATTACTGCGGCTCCAGTACAGCCATGTAAACAAAACCTATGTCCAGCAAAAATGGCTACCTAGTACCCACAATGCATTGCGAAATCTCGTGCCCTTTCGATCCGTATAAATGAATTCCTCTGTAACCCCGCTAGGTGTGCAGTTTCCTGTTTCGACACCTTTGAAATTAATTAAAAGTCGCTTTCTGTGCTTCCAAACCTGCCAAAAACCGAATGTTTCTCCGGTGACTCATAGGAACGTGTCAGATAATTGGCGCAAAGACATTATTTCAATAAACACCAATTTCTATGTCAGAGGCGAGAGACTTCGGGGGTTTTTTCCGCTAACGAGAGACTCCCATCAGAGCTGCAGGCCCGGTGAACCAGTGATGGAACCAGTGATGGAACCAGTGATGGAACCAGTGACCCACATGCCACAGCTGCCCTGCTCACGAGCGTCTTATTTCAGGGCCTTGCACCAGATGCTTTGCTCACGACGAAAGCAAACGTACTGTAATCTTAATTATTTACTCGTTATTGATCTTGTTGGCTCCCTGGCCAGCACAGAGGTGGGAGGGCTCATGTGCTTGTGTAGTAGTTGCAGTCAGTTACAGCGCATTAAAAAGATCAGAGGTGGGTAGTAACACGTGACATTTACTCTTTTTTGTAACCTTTATTGACCCAGAAAGGTCCCATTGAGATCGAGAATCTCTTTTTCAAGGGAGTCCTGCACAGTGTAGGTGCCTCTGGGAGAAAGGTGGGTGAAGTGTCTAGCCCAAGACACAGCGGTCGTGACCATACTTGCCAACCTTGAGACCTCCAGATTTGGGATTTTTTTTTTTTGGGGGGGGGGGGAAGCGGGGTTAAGGGGGGAGGAGTATATTTATAGCTAGAATTCACTGAAATTCAAGTATTTCTTATATATATATATATATATACATATAAATAAAATAAATACTTGAATTTCAGTGTTCATTTATTTACACATATACACACACATAACACTCCTCTATTCATTGTTGTATTTGAAAGTGCAATGCTTTGCAGCCAGTAGCACAGCCTTTGAAGGAGCAGAGGTATGGGCAGTGTAATATTCTGGGTTGGAGTCAATAATCAGGCGAGGTGATGAAGTTACGTCTCTTTACTTCATACTTCAGAACCGACACCCACACTTGCCGTCAGGGTGCGCAATACAACGTAAAC
Organism: Entelurus aequoreus; assembly: GCF_033978785.1. Taxonomy (NCBI): domain Eukaryota; kingdom Metazoa; phylum Chordata; class Actinopteri; order Syngnathiformes; family Syngnathidae; genus Entelurus; species Entelurus aequoreus. The sequence goes on from NC_084733.1 coordinate 22,134,629, forward strand.
CGTTGGCCAACCAAAAATACTTTTTGTCCGGCTGGAAATCGGGAGAAATTCGGGAGATTTTCGGGAGAGGTGCTGAAATTCGGGAGTCTCCCGGAAAATTCGGGAGGGTTGGCAAGTATGGTCGTGACTAGGATGCCGGAAGCTGGAATCGAACCAGGAACCCTACTTAAGTAACTTTGGTCAGAATAGATGTAATACAACATACTTTTCATTTGAGTATTTTGTGAAGAACAAACACCACTTTAACTGCTTTACATCGAGTTTCATTACGGTCGCTACACATTTATTTACATCAGGGGTGCTCATTATGTCGATCGCGAGCTACCGGTCGATCGCGGAGGGTGTGTCAGTCGTTCGCCAGCCAGGCATTAAAAAAATAGTCCTAAAAATGAGCGATCATAAATCTTCACTATGACGTCACTTTCGTCACTTGATTGACATTCACGGCACCTCGAGGGTCTTCTGGGATGAAGCTGGCTGCTGCCAGCTCATTATTAAGAAAAAATGACCGACAGGAAGGCGAGAAACACTTTTTATTTCAACAGACTCTGGCGCCGTACCTGTCGTCAAAACTCCAAAGACCGACTGCACAGTCCCTGCCTTCACAATAAAAGCTCTGCTTCATCCTGCCTGCGCTAAGAGTCTCAGAAAGCTGGCGTGCACAAGCTAGCAAGCTACGGAGTTTTCCGGCAATGTATTTCTTGTAAAGTGTATACAAAGCAGTACGGAAGCTGGACAAATAGGATCCCAAAAACCAACCACTTTCATGTGGTATTGGACAGAAAGGAGGACTTTTTTTCTCCTCCTTTTGAAAATGCGGATGTTATCAGCATCACTGTCTGATTCCTATCAATGCAAGTCATCAGAATCAGGTAATACACCAACTTATATTCTTGTCTTCATGAAAGAAAGGAATCTATATGTGTTAAACATGCATGTATTATCATTAAACACCTTTAACTTGTTAACAATATTAACTATATGTGTTAAACATGCTTGTATTATCTTTAAACACCTTTAACTTGTTAACAATATTAACTATATGTGTTAAACATGCTTGTATTATCTTTAAACACCTTTAACATGTTAACAATATTAACTATATGTATTAAACATTCTTGTATTATCATTAAACACCTTTAATTTATTAACAATATTAACTATATGTGTTAAACATGCTTGCATTATCATTAAACACCTTTAACTTGTTAACAAAAACATATATTTCATAAATAAGTAAATATAAATTATATGTATTAATGAGGTAGATCCCCACGACTCGATCAATTGAAAAGTAGCTCGCCTGCAGAAAAAGTGTGAGCACCCCTGATTTACATCATGGGTGTCATTGAGGGCCACATCAGTTTTGGCTGCCATCAGAGGGCCAAATGTAACAGTGATTATACTGTATATGACTATAAATGTTTATTAATGTTCTCATTCATCCAGGTCAGTGTCATCTCAGGGCATTTAGTCGATCACTGTAAATGTATAACCACCTCATGTTGTTATCATAATATATATATATATATATATATATATATATATATATATATATATATATATATATATATATATATATATATATATATATATATATATATATATATATATATATATGCAAAAACTCAACAGGCCAGTGTAGAAGGAAGGAGCAAATCACTGTGGAGTTAAAAAAAAAAAAAAAAAGACTATTCGTGAGGCGCTCACAAGCATGACCACAGCACAGCACAGTAAGTAACCACATGAAGTTTTAATTATGATGAGACTGGTCTTTTCCCAAAGCAGACTTATTTCACAGCGGAGGAAAAGACAGTATCTCTCCTTTCATTCCACCTCGGTTTCTGCTCTTCCGAGGCACAAACACGGCTTCTTCCACCTGCCCCGACCCTGTTCCTTCTCCCTCTGTCTGCTGCTTTTCGTCTGCTCCTTCTCTGACGTTGTTAATGTGGGTGGATTTTACTTTTTTGAATGTTTATAATTGTAGCAATATGGTTGTTAAAAATAAGATTTTTGTGATTTTGTATGCGAGGGCACCAGTGTCCCCTGTGAATGTGCGCATGTTGGCAGAGCAATGCATACAGCAGCTTGTTGTTGTTTTGACTTGTTTTATTAAATATATAGTTGATCCATAACCCCCTTGTGTTTTTTTCATATACAGTACCGTATAGCACTTTAGCTGTACCACAACTCTACTTGCAGAGTCAAAACTAACAACAGCACAACCAATGACTTCGACATTGTAACCGCTGTGAGGCAGGGTTGCCTCCTGCCGCCATTGCTGTTGATTGATTGATTGATTGATTGAGACTTTTATTAGTAGGTTGCACAGTGAAGTACATATTCCGTACAATTGACCACTAAATGGTAACACCCGAATAAGTTTTTCAACTTGTTTAAGTCGGGGTCCACTTAAATTGATTCATGATACAGATATATACTATCATATGTACTATCATCATAATACAGTCATCACACAAGATAATCACATTGAATTATTTACATTATTTACAATCAGGGGTGTGGGGGGGGGGGGGGTATGGACATCAAGTAGTGGACATAGAGAGAGAGAGAGAGAGAGAGAGAGAGAGAGATCAGAAGGCATAAGAAAAAGAAAAAGTATCTGCATTTGATTGTTTACATTTGATTATTAGCAATCCGGGGAGGGTGTTAGTTTAGGGTTGTAGCTGCCTGGAGGTGAACTTTTATTGCGGTTTTGAAGGAGGATAGAGATGCCCTTTCTTTTATACCTGTTGGGAGCGCATTCCACATTGATGTGGCATAGAAAGAGAATGAGTTAAGACCTTTGTTAGTTCGGAATCTGGGTTTAACGTGGTTAGTGGAGCACCCCCTGGTGTTGTGGTTATGGCGGTCATTTACGTTAAGGAAGTAGTTTGACATGTGCTTCGGTATCAGGGAGGTGTAGCGGATTTTATAGACTAGGCTCAGTGCAAGTTGTTTAACTCTGTCCTCCACCTTGAGCCAGCCCACTTTAGAGAAGTGGGTAGGAGTGAGGTGGGATCTGGGGTGGAGGTCTAGAAGTAACCTGACTAGCTTGTTCTGAGATGTTTGGAGTTTAGATTTGAGGGTTTTGGAGGTGCTAGGGTACCAGGAGGTGCATGCATAATCGAAAAAGGGTTGAACGAGAGTTCCCGCCAGAATCCTCAAGGTGCTTTTGTTGACCAGAGAGGAAATTCTGTAGAGAAATCTCGTTCGTTGGTTAACCTTTTTGATTACCTTGTTCATAATTGTCATTGACTTTGTGATGAAGAAGTCCGTCACCCGGGGCAAACTTTTGCATCAAGTGGGGAAGAGGGCAGATTAACCGACCTACACTTTGCGGATGACCTGGCTCTGGTTAGCCATACTCCAGCGTGCACTCCAAGAGATGACCAACAATCTCCATGAGCACGGAACAAAAGTCAGACTACGGATAAGCCAAGAAAAGACCAAGGCCATGACCGTTGGACAAATACAAGACTTTCCACCACTCACTATAGACGAACATGACGTAGAGTATGTTGACGACTTCACCTATCTTGGAAGTAACATCTCAAATACAGGAGACTTGGAGAAAGACATCAATAACAGAATTGGCAACAGAGTGTTCCAACGGCTCCGAAGAATCTGGTCGTCCAAAGCCATCACAACGGCCATCAAGCTACGCCTCTGCATGTCAGTGGTCATACTAACAGTAACCTACGCCTGTGAGACGTGAATGAAGACAGCCAGTATCACCAACAAGCTGGATTTCTTCTACCGACGATGCCTCAGATCCATCCTGAAGATCTCCTGGAGAGACCACATCTCCAACGAGGAGGTGATGAGAAGGGCAGGTGTGGCAGCACTGTCTGACATTATCTCCGAAAGGAGAAGGAGAATGATGGGGCACGTACTCAGACTGTCAAGAGAGAGACCGGCAAGTGTGGCAATTGACTGGATGCCAGAAGGCGATAAAAGGAAGAAAGGGAGGCCGAAGAAGACGTGGAGACAGACAACTAAGGAAGACCTAAGGGCGATGGGTGTCAGTTGGCACGGCGCAAGAAGAGCCGCCGGAGACCGGAGAAAATGGAGGGGACTCGTCGCCCAATGTTCCAATAGGAACGAGAGGAACTAAGTCTAAGTAAGTAAAAGCACTTTAAATTGTGTTCAAAGTGTACAAACGTTCACTAAAACAGAGCGTTTGTCGAGGCTGGAGCCCATTATTTATATTTACATTGTTTCTCATATGCTTCACTATATGAACGTTTTGATTTACGATCCCTGCTCAAAAACCAATTTAAGTTCCTAAATCGAGGTTCCACCATCTTATTAGCAGGGTTGGGTTAGTTACTGAAAACCAGTAACTAGTTATAGTTACTAGTTACTTTATTTCAATAGTAACTTAGTTACTAACACAGTTACTTACACCAAAAAGTAATGCGTTACTGTGAAAAGTAACTATTTAGTTACTTCTTTTTTTCTTCTTTTTTATTTAAGGCTCCCATTATTGCCCTTTTCGCCTTCATTTCAGTACTGTTATTACACTGGACAATAATACAATCTGTTGATCAACTTGATATGCATTTGCATCACTGAACTCAGAAAGCAATGTGCTCTACATACAACACACAAAGACAAAGATATATTTCAAAGGGCCAATTTATTTCAGGCCAGAACAAATTGACAAAACTATTTTAAATAGCTGCAACATAATGGCACTTTAACTTTAACTTTAAGTAGATAGGATCTTTGATCCAAGACACAACTTACATGTAACTAAAATGTAATTTTCTTTCTGCTCGACAAAAGAAAAGTATTGAGAATGTCTCTGTGACGATCGGTCACTTCATTTCTGTTTGTGTCCTTGGTTTTTGTATTACTTCCTGTCAGTGCTCTTATTTTGTTATATTTCCTGTTTGTTCCGCTGAGCACTGTTTTCTCCTCACCTGCCGTTGATTGGCAGCCGGTCCACACCTGCTGCCAATCAGCATATGTCTATTTATGTTTTCTCTCGAGCACTCCTCAGTGCTCGATGATAGACTTCTATGTTTGGAACAATTCTGCAAGACTGCTTTATTTTCTGTTTATGTTAATTAAAATCATCTTACCTGCACATCCTCCTCCTGGTTCTTGCATCTTGGGGACACACAAACTGCAGCCATGCGAGTTCGTCACAGTATCATCGAGCCAGAATGCTGTGTCCTCGCGAGAACCCCTGTTGGCGACGCACAGCCGACGTTCTGGACCGCACAATTCATAGAGGACTTGAAAACCAGGTTTGTGCGGTCCCAGCCCACAGCAGGCTCGGACCTTCTCCCTCCGCATCGACCGCCGGTTCCGGCTCTCCGACCGGCGCGGCCACTGCCGCCTTCCCTCCTCCCGGCTAGGCCGCGGTTCCGGCTCTCCGACCGGCGCGGCCACCGCCGCCTTCCCTCCTCCCGGCTAGGCCGCCGGTTCCGGCTCTCCGACCGGCGCGGCCACCGCCGCCATCTTCCCTGTCGCCTGCTGTGCATCCTGTCCCGGCTCCACGGCAATCGCCTGTGCCGGCGCGTCGACCTCCGGTTCCCACACCGCGTCGCACGCCGGTCGCAGCCCCGCGTCTTACGCCGGTCGCGGCGCCACAACGACCAACACCGGCTGAGCGCCCAGCACCCGTTCCTGCTCCAAGGCAGCTTCCAGCAGCTGCACCACGGCTGCTATCCCTTCCAGCACCCGCTCGTCCTGCCAGTCCGGCGAAGGCTCCAGTGGAGCCTTCCATGATGTCCCTCCTGGCCTCCTGCTGGGACTCGGCGAGGGACGTGTCTTTTTCCCTCCTCCTGGCCCCCTACCGCCCGTCCCTGGTTTTCGCACCGGGGGACATCAACAACCCGGAACTCCTTCTCCCTGTGGTGGACGGCGTCTGGCATCCGCCTACTGGAGGGGGGGCTACTACCAGCAGCAGTGCAGCCAAGCACACGCCGCTGTCATCCCCGCCATCGTCTCCTCCCACGGAGACATCATCGCCGCCACCTTCATCTTCCCAGGCGCGCCTTCCCACGGCGCAGACATCTTCCGCGTCACCGGCGGGACACTGCACGGTGCCGCCATCGAAGACTCCTCCCATGGCGCTGTCGTCATCGTCGCCGCCGGCTGTGCGACCTCCTCATCCGCCAAAGACGCGGCGGTGTTATGGACTTCCTCCGCGCTGTTTGCCGCGATCTGCAGAACCTGCGTGTGGACCTTTGCAGCTGTTGGTGCTCAGGTACCACGCGCTTCCGCCTCCTTGTCGGCCACTAATGTGGCCGTTCCGCGGTCGCCCACCTCGCCAGTGGCAGCGGCGTTCAACGCGTCGCCGCCACCTGACGCTCCCTCGCTGGCTGCGAGGACATTTGGCCTGGCGACCCTCCACCAACTCCTCCCTCCACCCTCCCGTAATTTTTTGACTTTTTACATTCTTGTTTCCAGGAAACATCTGGAATCTGTTCCTTGAGGGGGGGGTCCTGTGACGATCGGTCACTTCATTTCTGTTTGTCTCCTTGGTTTTTGTATTACTTCCTGTCAGTGCTCTTATTTTGTTATATTTCCTGTTTGTTCCGCTGAGCACTGTTTTCTCCTCACCTGCCGTTGATTGGCAGCCGGTCCACACCTGCTGCCAATCAGCATATGTCTATTTATGTTTTCTCTCGAGCACTCCTCAGTGCTTGATGATAGACTTCTATGTTTGGAACAATTCTGCAAGACTGCTTTATTTTCTGTTTATGTTAATTAAAATCATCTTACCTGCACATCCTCCTCCTGGTTCTTGCATCTTGGGGACACACAAACTGCAGCCATGCGAGTTCCTCACAGTCTCCATGTTAAGAAACTCGACTTCTGGCTTCGCCAGGATGTCTTGTTAGTTGTTATGAGAGTAGCGTATGTGTGTGTGTGTGTGGCCCTTTAAGATATGACAGCATGTGAGGTGAGTGACGTCAGTGAGTGAGTGGGCGAGAGAGGTGAGCGAGCGGCAACAGTGAGTGCGTGCAGGTGCTCTAGCTTGGTGGATGGCTGCGTCCAATAAAGTCACAAAGTTGCAACAAACCGCCGGCCTCGTCATTCACCCTCAGCTGTAAAGACCCACTTCCGGGTCAAGTGAAGGTTGTTAGCCCCGAAGTACATAGGCCCTGGAGGAACTTCTCCCCTGCGCCCCTCAACTACGGTCTGGGAGGGAAGCACCCCCCGCCCCCACCCACAGAAAGGACGCCTCTTCTTTTCCTCTTTACCCACAGAAGGACGACACTGCAGCGCTGCAATAAAACACACTCAGATCTTCTGTTTCTAGCCGATACTACATAAAAAATAACGTCAAATAACGCAGTAACGCATCATGTAGTAACGGTCACTGAGTTACTGAATATAAAAAATAACGCGTTAGATTACTAGTTACCGCCGAAACTAACGGCGTTACAGTAACGCGTTACTTTCTAACCAACACTGCGTATTAGGACCTCACACCTCACAAAAAACGGTTTAGTCAATGGTATGCCCTTTTGTCTTTTATTAAACTTCGTCACGGCAATGTTTGCCTTTGTTAAAGAAGTGACATCATTGTGTGAAAATAAACACAGAGTGACAGTATTTTCCACATGTGCTTTCCTTCATCCTCCCCAACGATGGCCTTTATTGTCTTTCGCAGACCATTTCCCTTCCTGCCTCGAAGTCATCCCAGCATTCAACTATCTTAAATGTGCCATTTCCACTCAACTAATCGGTGACGGATGCAGACTGTAAGGTGAACACTTCTGCCCTGGGGACGGCTGCTTATTTTTTTATGTTTTATTGACGTCTTAGCTGAGACGACTCTGAAAAGAACCAACTCTGGTGCTTATCTGTGGAACATTAGAGGGCATGGATATAGATTTTTATCCTTTCCACCTTTCTTTCCTTTGTTTCCTAGTCCTTTTCGCCTGGGCTCACCTTGTCTTTCTCCATCCGTCCTTGCAATAATGACAGCCATTCATATTGGATTTCTCTATTCTGTGAAGGTGATGCGGGTAAGGGATGGGAGAATAAAAACAACACAAACAAACAAAACAAAACAAAAATATTGGCGGTTTGCAGCAGAAGAGAGAAAATAATCGAAGCGTTTCTTCCTTGGATTGATTGCAAAGACTTTAGTAGCGGAGGAAACATGAGTAGAGAATCCTGACGGAGAGAAAGTGTAGACGGCAGAGAAGGTGTGGAAAAAGCCCAGAAAAATCTAAAGACGATTTTATGATAGCACTACATTTTGTCCAGCAGGGGGCAACGTTCTTGAAATGTTTAACCAACGTTCTTGATGTAAACCAGGGGTCCCCAAACTTTTTGACTCCGGGGCCGCATTGGGGTAAAACAATTTGGCTGGGGGCCGCGCTATATATATATATATATATATATATATATATATATATATATATATATATATATATATATATATATATATATATATATATATATATATATATATATATATATATATATATATATATATATATATATATATATATATAATATGTAAATGTGTGTGTGTATATATGTATATGTCCATGTATATATATATATATATATGTATATGTGTATATATATATATATATATATATATTTATATGTGTATATATGTATAGGGGTCTATATGTGTGTATATATATATATATATATATATATATATATATATATATATATATATATATATATATATATATATATATATATATATATATATATATATATATGTATATGTGTATATATGTATAGGGGTCTATATGTGTGTGTATATATATATATATATATATATATATATATATATATATATATATATATATATATATATATATATATATATATATATATATATATATATGTATTCATACATACAGGTATATATTCCTCGCGCACTAATTGACTTAAAAAGCGCACTTGCTGCATGTCACATTATCGATGGTAAGATGCCTTTTTAGACAATATGATTTGCTTTAGTGGCTAGGAGATGGTAGAAAATGGACTAGTAAGGACAAATTTTTAAAAAAAAAACAATACAAAAAAAAAAAAAAATTTTTTTTTTTTTTTTTTTTTAACTTGGGACTTCCCGCAGGCCGGTTTGGGGACCCCTGATGTAAACCATCAAATGATGTACCTAAATCAGGGTTATTCAACCGGTGGCCCAACCTGGCCCAGGAATGACACCATAACGAGTTAAGTTCAAAACTAGGGAGACAAACATTTTTGCAGCAAATTCCTAAAAACCAGAGAGTGCTCCTGTTGTATCGACAAACTTTGGACCACTGTAAACTTATTGGGACATCCTTGCATTGACATTTTAACCTTGCTAGCAAATATAAAACACTGGGGTCCAAACATGTGATTTACATAACTGAGGCGTTCCTCAAGGCACCACTTTGAGTCCTCTCCTTTTTGGCAGTTACTCTTTGTTTTCATTACGTCATTTGTGTAACTAAAGTGTTGCTGTAGCTTGTTTACGTAAGATGCAGTCAGTAGTAATAATGTGCGATAGCACTGATTTTCTTTCCGATCCAATGCCGAGTAAAATTCAGGCTCGTATCGGCGATACCGATCCAATACCGATACAGTGTGTAGATATACCTTATGTTTCTGGTAAACTTTAAAAGTAGAGTATTTCAAATGTTGCTGCTGGGGTTATTTTGCACTGACTGTGTTATCTTATTTATTTTCAATATGTAGTGTCTGCAAATAGCCTTCAATAAAAGGATTTTTTTGTGCCTTTACATTTGCTGTTTTATAATACTGAGGGACTCACTTTATTTGCAGTAATTTTCCTAAATGTAACAGTTTGCAATAGCTGTTTTATTGCAATTGCAATGTAACATTTATTGCAACCCAGTTTATAATTAATTTTGTAAACTTTACCTGAATATTTTTTTTTTTTTTCTATGTGAGATTAGTGTAGTGTCATATACTGTAAATTAAAAATATTTTTCCCCACCAATCTCTTTTCATTAGACAAATATTTTATCACTTCACAGTACTTTGTGTTCCTGTTAATGATGTACATTAACTGAAATAACTTGAGTATCAAAAGTATCTACATTTTGATTTGAGAATCGATATTACAACACAAAGATTTGGTATCGGCTGTATTGGTATTTCCGTATCGATCTGCACATCACTCGTCAGTCATTTGTTCAACTTCTTTAGTTATACTAGTGGTGTTCCTCAATCTTCTATATTAAGATAAGATAGGACAAACGTTATTCGTCCCAACAATGGGGAAATTAAGTAGTTGCAGTGCAGATACAAAAATTCCAAATACAATAAGGTAAAAAACATGTAAACAACTGGGAAACAATAATAAACACTATGGACATAAAATACATTAAAGCGCACAGAGCTGATGCAACCAGCTGCCAATTCAGTAGCACCATTTTTATATACAGCTACAAAAATAAAACACACCAAAACCAAAAAAATTGCAATAAATATAAATTTGGGCTGTTCAACTGGTAGCCCGCGAGTTCAGTTTAAAAGAAATGAGACATGCATAACAAATTATGCAAATCAAATTAATCAAATCCATGCACCCACAAATATTATCATAAACACAAATTATAAAGAAAAATAGTTTGACATGCAGAAAACAAGAACATATATACAGATGACAAATAAAATCATTGTCATCTTTAAATAGTCTTGATGGCGAAAACGGGGATTAGCAAGGGGAGATTTTGTCGCTTTTGGTACGAGTTTCTTGAACTCAGTCGAGTTTCTCACCTTGTTTATCAAAGTGCTGTCACTCGCAACTTCCTGGTGTCCCAATAGTGGCTTATTTTGCAGTCATACTCAATAAAAAATAAAAAAAACACTCTCCTTTGATTCTGATTTTTTTGCAGACACAACAAATCAAAAATACACATTTACACAATTTAAAGAGAATTAAAATAAATATATCATCTCCAATACAATATCAACATTTGTAAAACACAAACAAACACAAAAACAGTACTTAAGAGTGCCTCGATTTAAGTGTTTTGAGATAAGAGCTGTCTCTTGGCTAATTGTTATGCTTGAAGTTGCAAGCAAAAATTTGAGTTAAAAGTAGAGATGTCCAATATTATCGGCCGATAAATGCTTTAAAATGTAATATTGGAAATTATCGGTATCGGTTTCAAAAAGGAAAATGTATGACTTTTTAAAACGCCGCTGTACGGAGTGGTACACGGACGTAGGGAGAAGTACAGAGCGCCAATAAACCTTAAAGGCACTGCCTTTTCTTGCCGTCCCAATCACTTAATATCTACGGCTTTTCACACACACAAGTGAATGCAAGGCATACTTGGTCAACAGCCATACAGGTCACACTGAGAGTAGCCGTATAAACAACTTTAACACTGTTACAAATATGCGCCACACTGTGAACCCACACCAAACAAGAATGACAAACACATTTCTGGAGAACATCCGCACCGTAACACAACATAAACACAACAGGACAAATACCCAGAACCCCTTGCAGCACTAACTCTTCCGGGACACTACAATATACACCCCCCGCTACCCCCTACCCCCCCCCCCCACTCAACCCCGCCCCCCCCCCAACCCCGCCCACCTCAACCTCCTCATGCTCATGTCCCAAATTCCAAGCTGCTGTTTTGAGGCATGTTAAAACAAATAATGCACTTTGTGACTTCAATAATAAATATGGCAGTGCCATGTTGGCATTTCTTTCCATAACTTGAGTTGATTTATTTTGGAAAACCTTGTTACATTGTTTAATGCATCCAGCGGGGCATCACAACAAAATTAGGCATAATAATGTGTTAATTCCACGACTGTATATATCGGTACCGGTTGATATCGGAATCGGTAATTAAGAGTTGGACAATATCGGAATATAGGGTATCGGCAAAAAAGCCATTATCGGACATCTCTAGTTAAAAGCCATTAGTTGATCCATCCAAAACATCCAATCTTACTCGCTAGAATTAGCTTATAGCTAGAGAGCGACATGAGTTGGTTTTGCAAGCATGGGAAGGAGGAAAATGATTGTGAAGGACAGTGCTGAGAAGAAGATGTGGATGATATTATTTGAATTCATCAAAAACACAACTCCACGTGTAGCGAACATGGCAAAGCAATTTGGCTATGAACATTTGGGAAAGCTGCTGATGATGTATTTGATGGAGAACAAACTGGGAAGGAGATACTGCAGAAGTCCACCCTTCAAAGTAAATGCTGAACATTATTATTACCTTACTTCATTACTTTTATAATTTTTTACTATATTACTTTATTACTTCATACTACCTTTTATTGTATTGTTTTTATGCAATATTTATTATATAGAATGTATTTTCTCTTTTTAAAAGGCATGTTACATGTTTAAATTGTGCTGTCTTGGGGGGCCAAGCACCAATTCAATTGACCTAGATAACCTAGATATAATAATCTGATTGTTGATCAACAATACAATGCATAATGACCTGATATATAACAATATTCAGTATATCATTACAAGATACACTTCATATAAAATCACATTCTTTGTTTGAGATGAATGACACGCGGGCAACCAGACTACAGTATTTCCCGGACTAGTAGCTTTATGGATGTTTCCCTTGCTAACGGCCATAATGTTTTGTATTCAACAAATAGTTTTTATTTTCCCCGACAGAGACACTGAAAAAGTGTGTTATTATATGTGCCACGACGCCATGTTTTGGACGAGTTCGCTCACTGCAGGTGCTGCGGGTTGAAAATGTACTTTCGTTTTGTGTCTTGATTCGTCTACTATTCGTCCATAGCGTTTCTGCTCGGAAGGATTCTTCATTCATCCCTCCAAGCAACGTTTGCAAGTTTTACAATACAACTAAAACAATTCATACTTACTAAATAGTGCCATGCGTGATGTCTGTAAGAGTGTTTTCATGCATATCTGCTAGCGTTGTTAGCATAGGGCTAATACGCTAACATGTTTACAAGTGTATTTGTTAGTATTGATAACTTACAATGGCATTGTTTTTATAGTGTTTCAGTTTCATAACTTCACCAAAACGTCACAGTGGAGTTATTGAGTCTGTTTAGCTGATTGGAGAGCTAGCTCGTGGGTCCATGACGATGACTGCTGTTTTGTTTGATCAGCCGTTTTACTGCCGTGTAACAGGCACTGTTTGGAAACAATTAAGGTATGTAAACAAACATTAATAAATATCTCAATTCACAACATATCTGCAGCTTAAAGTTTGGTGCAGCTAATAGGTGTTAAAACATTTATTTATTCTAAAATTTGGTGGGTGCGTCTTAAATGTTTATACGTACGATAATCGCGACAGTGTACAAAAAAACGGGCAAAATGTTGGCACGAATCATATGAAAAGTGTGGTGTAAGAAAAACAAAGTACCACGAGCAAGAAGGCGGTATACCTCAAGAGAAACGTGGGTCTTACGGTAGCGGAAGAATGCATGCCGACTGACCTTAAATAATTTTTACTATATTTTATTGACCAAAATCATGTAGTGGAATTTCTGACCTTTTCACCTTTTTCTATTTTGTACCATTTGAAGAGCATATGTGTGTAAGAGTTCAGCGTATGGTCGTCCTGACATAGTACAAGATGTTTTAAATGTTTGTTATGGCTAAGGGATTCAAGGATGTTGCAGAACAAACAGGTCCAAAACAACTGGACCTTGACACACGAGAGTAACACATAAATAACCAAGTAGACCAAGTCTAGGCATGATTCGCATGATTCTCGATTCATCCAACGTCTCCGGAGACGTTGTCTGTTTGCATGGCAATTCAATCCAACCTTGTACCATTTGATTATGGGTAAATAAAACGTTTATACTAAATTCACTTTTGTTGCTGTTTAAGATTCGGACATTCCACCACAATCACACAGAATATAAATCAGTCTAATAGCGTCGTTAGCATTAGCTAATATGCTAACATGTTTACAAGTGTCTCTGTTAGTATTAATAACTTACAATGGCATTATAGATGGATGGATGGCATTATTTTTTATATTGTTTCAGTTTCGTAAACTGGGATTGTTCTCTACAGTATGTTTTATTTACAAAAATATATACAGTATAATATAAAAAAAAATTATTTACAAGAATATAAATCAATATAATGAAATATACTGTAGAGAGCAATCCAAGCCCCGCAACAATAGCAATTGGGAAGACACACAAACACAACACTAAAAAATGTTTTTTTTTAAAAAGGTCAAACAAAAATTAATAATATCAACAAAAGTATCAATAATAATAACAATATTAACATTAATAACAGTGATTAAACACAAAACACACAAACAAATCATTGTTATTATATTGACTTTATACAAGTTAAAAATAAAAAAACAGAGGATCACCCTAAAGTTACAGCCCTTAATGTACTTGCGGTGAAAACACACCCGTAAAAAAACGTCTTTTGTGGTAATTAAAGCTGGATGGAGGCCTATGAAGTAAAGCGGCTTATATTTAATGCAGACAGTCGTGACGACGAGGGGAACGAGGAGACCGGGTTGATGCAACATATAGCCTTTGCACAATAATCCTAACCCTTCCCCACACACACCAACACAATGTCCACATGAGCGGCATCACCAGGGAGAAAGCGATGGATGGAGGGAAGTTGTCACATTACAGCATTCAGCCAATTTAAATAGAATGGCACGAGTTTGTGTGCGTGCATGCGCGTGTGTGTGTGTGCGTGTGTGTGTACTTGTGTGAGTGTGTGTGTATTGGCAGAGAATGGAAGGGATTTGGTTCATGGCAGACAGACTTCACTGGCCAACATTATTGTGCACTTGCTCTGTGGGGTGCAGATCAGCTACTGTAAGAAACGTCACATAAATCCACTGACATCTATCACACGCACGCACGCACGCAAAGCAATGCGATGGTCTATTTAAAAACATCCCACAGTATGACGTAGTGTAGTTCTGCAACACAACAGTTCAATTACTGTTAAAGCGGTGAGGTCGTCTTCTAAAAGTACAGCCGCCACGCCAAAATTTGCAGCTAAAGAGGAATGTTTTTGTTTTTCTAATATATATTTTTTTTAGCATAAAAATGTATAAATTAACTGAAAAGTAGTATTAGCCACTACATGAGACCAAACGAATCAGAGCACGATATTCAGTATCATGGCTACTTATTGGCTCAGCCTCAGATAGCATTATTACATTGGGTTAAAGGAGTGTAAAAGTGTGAAGGATTCGGGTCTTATTTCATGACTAGAGAGCTTTCATAATGTTAAAAACTGTATATTTAGGAACCCGCAAACATGTTTTTTTATGCCCTATGAAAATTTGATGTACAAAACCCAAACCCAGTGAAGTTGGCACGTTGTTTAAATCGTAAATTAAAAACAGAATACAATGATTTGCTAATCCTTTTCAACCTATATTCAATTGAATAGACTGCAAAGACAAGATACTTAACGTTCGAACTGGAAAACGTTACTTTTTGCAAATATTAGCTCATTTGGGATTTGATGCCTGCAACATGTTTAGAAAAAGCTGGCACAAGGGACAAAAAAGACTGAGAAAGTTGAGGAATCCTCATTAAACACTTATTTTGAACATTCCACAGGTGAACAGGCTAACTGGGAACAGGTGGGTGCCATGATTGGGTATTAAAGCAGCTTCCATGAAATGCTCAGTCATTCACAAACAAGGATGGGGCGAGAGTCACCACTTTGTGAACAAATGCGTGAGCAAGTTGTCCAACAGCTTAAGAACAACATTTCTGAACGAGCTATTGCAAGGAATTTAGGGATTTCACCATTTACGGTCCGTAATATCATCAAAAGTTTCAGAGAATCTGGAGAAATCACTGCACGTAAGCGATGATATTACGGACCTTCGATCCCTCAGGCGGTACTGCATCAAAAAGCGACATCAGTGTGTAAAGGATATCACCACATGGGCTCAGGAACACTTCAGAACACCACTGTCAATAACTACAGTTTGTCGCTACATCTGTAAGTGCAAGTTAAAACTCTACTATGCAAAGCCAACGCCATTTATCAACAACACCCATAAACGTCGCCGGCTTCGCTGGGCCCGAGCTCATCTGAGATGGACTGATGCAAAGTGGAAAAGTGTTCTGTGGTCTGACGAGTCCACATTTCAAATTGTTTTTGGAAACTGTGGACGTTGTGTCCTCCGGAACAAAGAAGAAAAGAACCATCCGGATGGTTATAGAAACAAAGTTCAAAAGCCAGCATCTGTGATGGTATGGGGGTGTATTAGTGCCCAAGGCATGGGTAACTTACACATCTGTGAAGGCACCATCAATGCTAAAAAGTACATACAGGTTTTGGGTTTTGTATATTTCATAATTAATTTAAAAATTACCAGCAATAAACAAGGGCTACTGTGTTATTTTCAGCATTATAACAGAGGGGGGAGGTCACCTGTGTGTAAAGATGTTTTGTGCAATGGCAGGGATGTAACTACATGAACATGTCATATCACCATTACTGTGACCAAAATGATCATGGTTATCATTATTAACACAGTATTGT
>NC_084733.1:22156120-22253620 GCF_033978785.1 Entelurus aequoreus
AAAGCCGCTGCTCCTCCACATCGAGAGGAGCCAGATGAGGTGGTTCGGGCATCTGGTCAGGATGCCACCCGAACGCCTCCCTAGGTAGGAGGCCATGGGGAAGACCCAGGACACGTTGGGAAGACTATCTCTCCCGGCTGGCCTGGAAAGGCCTCGGGATCCCCCGGGAGGAGCTGGACGAAGTGGCTGGGAGAGGGAAATCTGGGCTTCCCTGCTTAGGCTGCTGCCCCCGCGACCCGACCTCGGATAAGCGGAAGAAGATGGATGGATGGATGGATGGATAGAAAGTAGTCAATGCGGGTGAAAGTGTGATGAACGTTAGAAAAGAAAAAGTATTGCCTTCTAGAGCAGGGGTGTCAAACGTACGGCCCGCGGGCCGGATCAGGCCCGCGAACAGGTTTTATCCGGCCCGTGGGATGAGTTTGCTAAGTATAAAAATGAACGGAAATTTTTGAATGAAAGAAACTGCTGTTCTAAATGTGTCCACTAGATGTCACAATAGCAATTTTTTTAATCTTTGTAGATGATGCTACATATGTACAAAATAAACCACATCAGTCGAGGAAAATGAGCAAACTACATAAATAACATCCTGTAATTTGATTTTAATATAATTTTTTTATCTTGATAGATTGAAACTTAACACCAATGAGTTATCACTCTCATTATCACATTTATTCAAAAAGTATAAATAACAACAAATGAAGATAGAATACTATTAACCGCAACATGTAAGTGTAAAAAAACAACAACATTGTTATTTGTACAATTTCAGAATGTGCTTGTTCTATTTTTAAACAAAAAAAAACAATGTGAAGTTGTCTTTATTTTTAAGTTATCATGCCGTGATCTTACCAGTCCGGCCCACTTGGGAGTAGATTTTTCTCCATGTGGCCCCCCATCTAAAATGAGTTTGACACCCCTGTTCTAGAGGGATTGAAAAATCGCCAGACATCTGAAACAGAAAATTCTTCCATAAAAGACTGAATTACCTTTGCAGACCTTGATGGTGGGCAAGTTTGGGTAATGAGCGATCAAGCTGTGAATAGAGCCAACAGCTAAAGTCTCTTTCAAGTATTAAAAAGTACATTGACAAGTCAGGGAGACCCAGAAGAAGACAACTGAAAAAGGTGTCATGGTCATAGTTGGAAGCAAACAACATTTACAAAGGCTACCGGGTTGTTAAGGAAGACTAATAAGCTGTCCTCTCATTTAAGACAAGCTAGAAAATAACACAAAATGAATAAGTGACAATAAAACTAGCTAAAGTTAGAGACGAGGAAGAGGAGGATGTCAATACTTTACACTGACCTTCTCCAACTTTTTTAAGCGAGAAAAAACTCAACACTTTCAATGTTGCTTCCTGTTTGATCCATGAGGGGTATTAGACTTCACAGAGAGGGGCGTCTGATACCCCAGGGATCAATAGCAACCTCGCCTGGTCGATTCATTAGAGCAAGGCAGTGATTAATGAAGCTGTCCCAGCCATCGGAAGACAGGAATTAACAGTTAAAAAGGAGTCAGGAACAAGACAGGGACGAGAGGCGGGGGAGGGTGGACCTGATCCGGGTGACTAGCGGTGCTGAAAGGTGAGGCTCCCACTGGAAGTTGATGCGTCTTGTTCTTGGAAGTAGAGGCGATGAAAATCTCTGCTACAGTTTGTATCACCATTCACATTTTAAAATGACAAGTTACGTCTAGAATTTTCAATAATGGTGGGGGGGTACTTGAACAAGTAGAACGGAAAATGTGCCTTTCTCGGTTTAACCACATATATATTAGTGCAAACACAGCAGCAAAACAACCAATGTTGTAATAGCACTAAGGAATAAAATGCAAATGCAAAAAGCTGCCCGATGCTGGTAGTTCAAATTAGGCCATTATCATCTTGTGCAGGTAACATCAAAATTCCATCAGGGAGTTGCCTACAGCCACAGCATACCACAGTAACTATAGGAATCCTGGCAGTAAAGGTACGGTACAGCAAACCCTCATTCATCACTGTTAATTGGTTCCTGGCCTAGCCGAAGAATAGGGTTACGCGATATGGACGATATACCGTAATTTCCGGACTATAAGCCGCTACTTTTTCCCCTCGTTCTGGTCCCTGCGGCTTATACAAGGGTGCGGCTTATTTACGGCCTGTTCTTCTCCGACACCGACGAAGAGGATTTCGGTGGTTTTAGTACGCAGGAGGAAGACGATGACACAATGATTAAAGACTGACTTTTCATATACCGGTAGGCTGGTTATTTTGATAACGTACAGACGAGCACTTTGTATTACTTTGCACCGTTGTATTATTTGTACTCTGCACGAATGCTGTTCGCCATGTCAAAGATGTGAAAGTTTGATTGAATGATTGAAAGATTTATTGTTAATAAATGGGACGCTTTGCGTTCCCAAACAGTCATCTCTGTCCCGACAATCCCCTCCGTGGTAGCAGGAACCCCTATATACTACGGTAATTACACATCAAAACCCTGCGGCTTATAGTCGGGTGCGGCTTATATATGGAGCAATCTGTATTTTCCCCTAAATTTAGCTGGTGCGGCTTATATTCAGGTGCGGCTTATAGTCCAGAAATTACGGTATATGATATCGATTTGAGATAAAGAGCTATTAATACTATCGTGTTATCGTGATAATGCATGTTGATGTCACATTCTAGATGTGTCCCGCAAATTTTACAGCGACAAGCGTACAAAGGCGTCCTCAACGCAATGTAGCTTCCTTACTAGCTAGCTAGTGGCTAATGTCCCTCCAAAGTATAGATCACTAATCCTCACATCCATGCAGGCAAACGGACTGTTTCTTATGCGTATCATTGATCGATTTTCTTTTATTAGCCCAAAATGATTTTTTGTCTTTCATGCTATTTTCTTTTATAAACTCAGAAGCAGTTTTTGCTTTTGTTGAATTATTTTTGCACTATTGACTTTAATATAAAATGTGTATGTAATGAAA
Source organism: Entelurus aequoreus (assembly GCF_033978785.1). NCBI lineage: Eukaryota > Metazoa > Chordata > Actinopteri > Syngnathiformes > Syngnathidae > Entelurus > Entelurus aequoreus. The sequence goes on from NC_084733.1 coordinate 22,159,088, forward strand.
GGGAACAAGGAAATAAAGTACAAACCCCGTTTCCATATGAGTTGGGAAATTGTGTTAGATGTAAATATAAACGGAATGCAATGATTTGCAAATCATTTTCAACCCATATTCAGTCGAATATGCTACAAAGACAACATATTTGATGTTCAAACTGATAAACCTTTTTTTTTGCAAATAATCATTAACTTTAGAATTTGATGCCAGCAACACGTGACAAAGAAGTTGGGAAAGGTGGCAATAAATACTGATAAAGTTGAGGAATGCTCATCAAACACTTATTTGGAACATCCCACAGGTGAACAGGCAAATTGGGAACAGGTGGGTGCCATGATTGGGTATAAAAGTAGATTCCATGAAATGCTCAGTCATTCACAAACAAGGATGGGGCGAGGGTCACCACTTTGTCAACAAATGCGTGAGCAAATTGTTGAACAGTTTAAGAAAAACCTTTCTCAACCAGCTATTGCAAGGAATTTAGGGATTTCACCATCTACGGTCCGTAATATCATCAAAGGGTACAGAGAATCTGAAGAAATCACTGCACGTAAGCAGCTAAGCCCGTGACTTTCGATCCCTCAGGCTGTACTGCATCAACAAGCGACATCAGTGTGTAAAGGATATCACCACATGGGCTCAGGAACACTTCAGAAACCCACTGTCAGTAACTACAGTTGGTCGCTACATCTGTAAGTGCAAGTTAAAACTCTCCTATGCAAGGCGAAAACCGTTTATCAACAACACCCAGAAACGCCATCGGCTTCGCTGGGCCTGAGCTCATCTAAGATGGACTGATACAAAGTGGAAAAGTGTTCTGTGGTCTGACGAGTCCACATTTCAAATTGTTTTTGGAAACTGTGGACGTGGTGACCAAAGAGGTTGAAAAGTTGAAAGCCAGCATGTGTGATGGTATGGGGGTGTATTAGTGCCCAAGACATGGGTAACTTACACATCTGTGAAGGCACCATTAATGCTGAAAGGTACATACAGGTTTTGGAGCAACATATGTTGCCATCCAAGCAACATTACCATGGACGCCCCTGCTTATTTCAGCAAGACAATGCCAAGCCACGTGTTACATCAATGTGGCTTCATAGTAAAAGAGTGCGGGTACTAGACTGGCCTGCCTGTAGTCCAGACCTGTCTCCCATTGAAAATGTGTGGCCTAAAATATCACAACGGAGACCCCCGGACTGTTGAACAACTTAAGCTGTACATCAAGCAAGAATGGGAAATAATTCCACCTGAGAAGCTTCAAAAATGTGTCTCCTCAGTTCCCAAACGTTTACTGAGTGTTGTTAAAAGGAAAGGCCATGTAACACAGTGGTGAACATGCCCTTTCCCAACTACTTTGGCACGTGTTGCAGCCATGAAATTCTAAGTCAATTATTATTTGCAAAAAAAAATAAAGTTTATGAGTTTGAACATCAAATATGTTGTCTTTGTAGTGCATTCAACTGAATATGGGTTGAAAAGGATTTGCAAATCATTGTATTCCGTTTATATTTACATCTAACACAATTTCCCAACTCATATGGAAACGGGGTTTGTAAAATAACAATTGATATTATTGGATTATAGTTGTGATCAAAAATTCCATCATTTATAGATCCTGAAAATGTTAAAAATCAGCATTGGTATGACCAATACTAACCATATAACCACTTGGTATTGAATGGATACCCACATTTGTAGTATTGCCCAAAACTCATGTAAAGTATCCAAACAACAAAAGAATGATCACTTCTTACATTTTAACAGAAGTGTAGATAGAACCATGTTACAACCAGAGGTGGGTAGTAATGTGCTACATTTACTTAAGTTACATTTTGAAAAAACATTACTTGTCAGGGTAGTTTTGATGTACAATACTTTTTACATTTACTTAAGTATTTTTGTGAAGTAGAAACACTACTTTTACTCTGTAAAATTGAGTTCATTCCGATCGTTACATTTATTTATGTCATAATTATTTCATAATCTATTGATTAAGACTTGCAAAAACTAATTCATTGGTCAGCGAGCCTCCTTCCGGCACGCATCACCGGGAAACAAGACTATATTGTAGGGATGCAACGATAAACGGTAATAATGATGACGGCGACAAAACTCTTGACGGTTAGTATTACTCTTTTAAATTACACTTTGATAATCTCACGGCGGACTGACTCGTGCCAGCTTGCGAGCTTACGTGCTAACATGAAAACAAGAGACATATGTCTTTCCCCGTTAAAAACAACATACCCTGATCTAAACTTCTATAAACACATTTCTGTCTGAGCAACTAAGTTATTCAGTCGTGCACATTGAACCTACAAGCTGTGCTGTCTTAGCACACACTGTACGATAATCCAGCTTTCCTCAGAGGAAAAGAGACTAGAGGTGTTTTTATGGTGCGTTCAAGTACCACTGAACAGAGTAGGACAGACTAGGGTTGTACGGTATACCGGTATTACAAACCCCGTTTCCATATGAGTTGGGAAATTGTGTTAGATGTAAATATAAACGGAATACAATGATTTGCAAATCCTTTTCAACCCATGTACAATTGAATGAACTACAAAGACAAGATATTTGATGTTCAAACTCATAAACTTTTTTTTTTTTTTTCAAATAATAATTTACTTAGAATTTCATGGCTGCAACACGTGCCAAAGTAGTTGGGAAAGGGCATGTTCACCACTGTGTTACATGGCCTTTCCTTTCAACAACACTCAGTAAACGTTTGGGAACTGAGGAGACACATTTTTTAAGCTTCTCAGGTGGAATTCTTTCCCATTCTTGCTTAATGTACAGCTTAAGTTGTTCAGTCCGGGGGTCTCCGTTGTGGTATTTTAGACTTCATAATGAGCCACACATGTTCAATGGGAGACAGGTCTGGACTACAGGCAGGCCAGTCTAGTACCCGCACTCTTTTACTATGAAGCCACGCTGTTGTAACACGTGGCTTGGCATTGTCTTGCTGAAATAAGCAGGGGCGTCCATGATAACGTTGCTTGGATGACAACATATGTTGCTCCAAAACCTGTATGTACCTTTCAGCATTAATGGTGCCTTCACAGATGTGTAAGTTACCCATGTCTTGGGCACTAATACACCCCCATACCTTCACACATGCTGGCTTTTGAACTTTGCACCTATAACAATCCAAATGGTTATTTATTTCTTTGTTCCGGGGGACACGACGTCCACAGTTTCCAAAAACAATTTGAAATGTGGACTCGTCAGACCACAGAACACTTTTCTACTTTGCATCAGTCCATCTTAGATGAGCTCGGGCCCAGCGAAGGCTGTGGCGTTTCTGGGTGTTGTTGATAAATGGCTTTCACTTTACATAGTAGAGTTTTAACTTGCACTTACAGATGTAGCGACGAACTGTAGTTACTGACAGTGTTTTTTCTGAAGTGTTCCTGAGCCCATGTGGTGATATCCTTTACACACCGATGTCGGTTTTTGATGCAGTACCACCTGAGGGATCCAAGGTCACGGGCATTCAATGTTGATTTCTCTAGATTCTCTGAATCTTTTGATGATATTTCGGAGCGTAGATGGTGAAATCCCTAAATTCCTTGCAAAAGCTCGTTGAGAAATGTTGTTCTTAAACTGTTCAACAATTTGCTCACGCATTTGTTGACAAAGTGGTGACCCTCGCCCCATCCTTGTTTGTGAATGACTGAGCATTTCATGGAATCTACTTTTACACCCAATCATGGCACCCACCTGTTCCCAATTAGCCTGTTCACCTGTGGGATGTTCCAAATAAGATGAGCATTCCTCAACTTTATCAGTATTTTTTGTCCCTTGTGCCAGCTTTTTTGAAACATGTTGCAGGCATCAAATTCCAAATGAGCTAATATTTGCAAAAAAAAATAAAGTTTTCCAGTTTGAACGTTAAGTATCTTGTCTTTGCAGTCTATTCAATTGAATATAAGTTGAAAAGGATTTGCAAATCATTGTATTCTGTTTTTATTTACTATTTACACAACGTGCCAACTTCACTGGCTTTGGGGTTTGTATATTTCAATATAGATTTTAATTATAATGTTATTTAATTCAGGGTTAAATCATTAAAAAACATTTTTTTAACCTTCTGGAGATCATTTTTTACATGAACTACCAGCCACATATACACGTGTTTGTTCCAATACCGTAGACATAAAAATACTGACAGGCTGAAATGCAGCCCGTGAATCATATCTTGTGCGTGTGAAGCAACAAAATGATCTAAAAGGAGGTAAAAATGTTCCCGTGCAACGAATGTCTCGCACTGCGTCACTGCGAGCTGACACCAAAGCTTCGCTTGCGTTCGTGCCAGCCGCGGTCACGTGACTGGCGTATCGTCTTACCCGTGTGCCTTGTTTGCTAGCTGATTGTTGCTATCAGAGGACGCCGTGGCCTATTGTTGCCGCCGTGCGCTGAACGTGCATTGATAGAAATTCCCCGAGATGAGTCAAAGGGACGCGCCCCTGGGGGGGGAAAAGAGACACGTGCACGGATTAACAGCTACCTGTCACCCGGGCGGCGTGTACGCGCAATCAGAATGAAGGAGATAAATAGCAGCAATCGGCGGAGACGTGGCCGTCGCCGCCTTCTTGTGCCAAAGGAGAGCTGCACGCTGCAATTATGCAGGCGTCAGCCGTGTAATTTTCAGCCCAATTTGTGCTGGAAAGATTCAAAAGGGGACCTATGATTTGGATCCCTTCAGCTTTCTGCTAATTGGTTAGCACTGACGATCGCACATTTGTGCCGTCGATACTCGTCCCCTGCACTCATGCCATTTTGTGTTGCACACACACACACACCCCACACAGGTGTGCACTGCCATGTTTCCTCACTGGAAATGAGCCTGGCATGTTTTGCAGGCAAGCTGGAATCAAACCAGTGACCTTCGTGCTGTGAGTCAACACTCAGCTGCACGACAGAAAACGAAGGATCGTTCAAAACTAGGGATGTCCGATAATGGCTTTTTTGCCGATATCCGATATTCCGATATTGTCCAACTCTTAATTACCGATTCCGATATCAACCGATGCCGATATATACGGTCGTGGAATTAACACATTATTATGCCTAATTTCGTTGTGATGCCCCGCTGGGTGCATTAAACAATGTAACAAGGTTTTCCAAAATAAATCAACTCAAGTTATGGGAAAAAATGCCAACATGGCACTGCCATATTTATTATTGAAGTCACAAAGTGCATTATTTTTTTTAACATGCCTCAAAACAGCAGCTTGGAATTTGGGACATGCTCTCCCTGAGAGAGCATGAGGAGGTTTAGGTGGGTGGGGTTAGGCTGTAGCGGTGTATTGTATATTGTATAGTGTATATTGCAGTGACGTGCGGTGAGGTTCATGGCTGGTGAGGCACTGACTTCATCACAGTCAGATTTACAAACATATGAACCCTAAAGAGTATCTTATTCACCATTTGATTGGCAGCAGTTAACGGGTTATGTTTAAAAGCTCATACCAGCATTCTTTACACATACAAACTGTAGCACACAAAAAAAGCACATTTAATAAAAAAAACATTATTATGGTCTTACCTTTTTTGCTGGACATCCACACAGCCAGCCTTTGCGTGTGTACCGCGTCGTTTGAAAAGAACGGGTCTTCTGTCCCGAAGTCAAAAGCAAACCTTTTAGCTCCGGCGTTGGTCTACCTTTAATTATTACCTCCTGTTTCGATTGAAAGTCCAGTTTAGAAAACTGTTTTATTTTACATATGTAATACTCCATGTTTTTATTAAAAGTTCAGGCGAGAGGAAATAAACAATCGCTGCACTTGACTTGCTAACTTTTTTTCTTTTCTTTTTTTCCTTCTGCGGCCGAGGAATGATCTCTGGGATCACTACCGCCCTCTACCACCAGGAGGCCGGATTACTGCGAGCCTCAGCCAGTACTCTTTTGCAGCAGATTTATGAATGCTCAGCACAAAAAAATACGTTACACACATACAGTTGTTGACAAAATACACTGTACATTATATACCTCATCTAACTAAACTATGCCATAGTTTAGTTAGCTGATATAATTCATATAGCAATACAGTCTCACTGCACAGCAGCTCAGCAGTTAGCCGAGTCATTGTGCACAATCCATGTTGAGGCACAAATCAGTGACGTGCCTCAACTGGCTGCTGATCACCGCACCGTCTCTTCTCAGTATTTGAACGGCAAATGTGAAAATAAAAATAAAAATAATCTAAAACTGGTGAAGTTAAATGGAAAATAACTTTAGTATAATCACTGGATACATATAACAATTTAATATTTATTTTTTTCTTTTTACATTTTTTTTCTTTCCATGATGGCAGGGGAGGCCCCGGGTTCTGGGTATTTGTTCTGTTGTGTTTATGTTGTGTTACGGTGCGGATGTTCTCCCGAAATGTGTTTGTCATTCTTGTTTGGTGTGGGTTCACAGTGTGGCGCATATTTGTAACAGAGTTAAAGTTGTTTATACGGTCACCCTCAGTGTGACCTGTATGGCTGTTGACCAAGTATGCTTTGCATTCACTTGTGTGTGTGAAAAGCCGTAGATATTATGTGTCTGGGCCGGCACGCAAAGGCAGTGCCTTTAAGGTTTATTGGCGCTCTGTCCTTCTCCCTACATCCACGTACACAGCGGCGTTTTACAAAGTTATGAATTTTACTTTTTGAAACTGATACCGATAATTTCCGATATTACATTTTAAAGCATTTATCGGCCGATAATATCAGCAGTCCGATATTATCGGACATCCCTATTCAAAACTATTTCATTCAAACGGCTACATGTGTAAAAGTGAATTTGTCCTGATAAATGATGTCAATTTGCGTCTGAATTTAGGGCTGCAACAAGTAATCGATTAAATAGATTAAAATTGATTATAAAAATAGTTGGCGATTAATTTAGTCATCGATTCGTTGGATCTATGCTATGCGCATGCGCAGATGCTACTTTTTTTTCTTCTTTTTTTTAAATAAACCTTTATTTATAAACTGCAACATTTACAAACAGCTGAGAAACAATAATCAAAATAAGTATGGTGCCAGTATGCTGTTTTTTTTTTCAATAAAATACTGGAAAGGATAGAAATGTAGTTTGTCTCTTTTATCCGATTATTAATCGATTAATTGAAGTAATAATCGACAGATTAATTGATTATCAAATTAGTTGTTAGTTGCAGCCCTATCTGAATTACAGAAACTTTACTGGATTTGTGGACTATTTTGAGTCAAGGAAAATGGTGACATATCGGGATGGAAATTGAAAAAAACGGTTCTTGTTCAGAACTGGTTCCCAGTGTCGAGCGTTTCCCTTAACGGTTCTTCCGGGTGGTAGATGACGTCATCATGCAACGTGCATATTAAAGTTAAAGTACCACTGATAGTCACACACACACACTAGGTGTGGTGAAATTACCCTCTGCATTTGACCCATCCCCCTGTTCCACCCCCTGGGAGGTGAGGGGAGCAGTGAGCAGCAGCGTCTTTTGACCAAAAGAACCACCATTACATGTTATGTAGACCACAAGGGAGTGTTTTCCATTTAGAAAAAAATAAATAAAAATATGACTCCTTTAATGCGCCCTATAATCCGGTGCGCCTTATATATGAAAAAAGATCGAAAATAGACCGTTCATCGGCAGTGCGCCTTATAATCCGGTGTGCTTTATGGTCCGGAAAATACAGTAAACTAAATATAAAAATAAACTAACTAGTGCCATACGAACAGGTAAGCAGAACTGTTATACTGATCGTATTAAGGCTTCTTGTGGTGACCAGAAGCAATGCTGGAAAGTATTAAAATCCACTGTCCTTCCTGACAACAAAATTAAACTAAATGAAAATTACTATCCCAATGATGTTGACCTTGCCACCAATTACTTCACTTCTATAGATGAAACTCTAAAAAAACATAACCCCACAAAAGGGAAGAGCATACCAACATTACCTCAAAGGTAACTAGTTAAACTATTTTTTTCTTACACCTTCTAATAAATCAGAAGTTATTAAAATTATTATGAACCTGAAAACTTCTCATACTGCCGGTGTGGATGATGTGTCTGGTAGAATTTTCCAATTCATTGTACAAACCCCGTTTCCATATGAGTTGGGAAATTGTGTTAGATGTAAATATAAATGGAATACAATGATTTGCAAATCCTTTTCAACCCATATTCAGTTGAATGCACTACTAAGACAACATATTTGATGTTCAAACTCATAAACTTTTTTTTTTTTTTTTGCAAATAATAATTAACTTAGAATTTCATGGCTGCAACACGTGCCAAAGTATATGGGAAAGGGCATGTTCACCACTGTGTTACATGGCCTTTCCTTTTAACAACACTCAGTAAACGTTTGGGAACTGAGGAGACACATTTTTGAAGCTTCTCAGGTGGAATTCTTTCCCATTCTTGCTTGGTACAGCTTAAGTTGTTCAACAGTCCGGGGGTCTCCGTTGTGGTATTTTAGGCCACACATTTTCAATGGGAGACAGGTCTGGACTACAGGCAGGCCAGTCTAGTACCCGCACTCTTTTACTATGAAGCCACGTTGATGTAACACGTGGCTTGGCATTGTCTTGCTGAAATAAGCAGGGGCGTCCATGAAAAAGAGGGCGCTTAGATGGCAGCATATGTTGTTCCAAAACCTGTATGTACCTTTCAGCATTAATGGTGCCTTCACAGATGTGTAAGTTACCCATGTCTTGGGCACTAATACACCCACATACCATTACAGATGCTGCCTTTTTAACTTTGCGCCTATAACAATCCGGATGGTTCTTTTCCTCTTTGGTCCGGAGGACACGACGTCCACAGTTTCCAAAAACAATTTGAAATGTGGACTCGTCAGACCACAGAACACTTTTCCACTTTGCATCAGTCCATCTTAGATGAGCTCAGGCCCAGCGAAGCCGACGGCGTTTCTGGGTGTTGTTGATAAACGGTTTTCGCCTTGCATAGGAGAGTTTTAACTTGCACTTACAGATGTAGCAACCAACTGTAGTTACTGACAGTGGGTTTCTGAAGTGTTCCTGAGCCTATGTGGTGATGTCCTTTACACACTGATGTCGCTTGTTGATGCAGTACAGCCTGAGGGATCGAAGGTCACGGGCTTAGCTGCTTACGTGCAGTGATTTCTCCAGATTCTCTGAACCCTTTGATGATATTACGGACCGTAGATGGTGAAATCCCTAAATTCCTTGCGATAGCTGGTTGAGAAAGGTTTTTCTTAAACTGTTCAACAATTTGCTCACGCATTTGTTGACAAAGTGGTGACCCTCGCCCCATCCTTGTTTGTGAATGACTGAGCATTTCATGGAATCTACTTTTATACCCAATCATGGCACCCACCTGTTCCCAATTTGCCTGTTCACCTGTGGGATGTTCCAAATAAGTGTTTGATGAGCATTCCTCAACTTTATCAGTATTTATTGCCACCTTTCCCAACTTCTTTGTCACGTGTTGCTGGCATCAAATTCTAAAGTTAATGATTATTTGCACAAAAAAAATGTTTATCAGTTTGAACATCAAATATGTTGTCTTTGTAGCATATTCAACTGAATATGGGTAAAATTAATTGCAAATCATTGTATTCCGTTTATATTTACATCTAACACAATTTCCCAACTCATATGGAAACGGGGTTTGTACAAGAAATTGTGGCTCCGCTTGTATATTGTATAAATCTCTCCCCGCTCCATGGAGTGGTACCTAAAATGACTAAGATTGCAAAAATTATACCAATTCACAAAGCTGGTGATAAAAACAGCTCACAAAATGATCGACCTATGTCGATTCTACCAACATTCTCAAAGGTACTCGAGAGGGTTGTGTGCAATAAACTAAGCAGATACCTGGATCAACTAAATATACTCAGCCCATCCCAATACGGCTTCAGGAAGAAGAATACCACCTGTATGGCAATCCTTGATCTAATTGAAAACGTCAATGATGCTGTTGATAATGGTGAGTGTGGAATTGGTGTTTTCCTTGATTTATCAAAAGATTTTGATTCCATTGATTTTGAAATGTTATTGATGAAATTGCAACACTATGGTGTCAGAGGGGCTGCACTCAGTTGGTTCAGAAGATATTTATTTCAAAAGTAGCAATACCCAACCATCCATTTTCTACCACTTGTCCCTTTCGGGGGTGGTGGGGTACACCCTGGACAAGTCGCCACCTCATCACAGGGCCAACACAGACAAAACAGACAACATTCACACTCACATTCACACACTAGGGCCAATTTTTAGAGTTGCCAATCAACCTATCCCCAGGTGCATGTTTTTGGAGGTGGGAGGAAGCCGAACTACCCGGAGGGAACCCCCGCAGTCCCAGGGAGGACATACAAACTCCACACAGAAAGATCCCAAACCCGGGATTGAACTCAGGACCTTCGTATTGTCAGGCACATGCACTAACCCCTGTACCACCGTGCTGCCATATTGCTACCAGGTAGCAATATGTGCAAATAAATAACAGCAAATCTCCAAGTAAAATTATAACATGTGGAGTTCCACAAGGCTCCATATTGGGACCACTTTTTTTTTAATATTATATATATATATATATATATATATATATATATATATATATATATATAATGACTTTGTGAACTCATCAATTATTCTTCACAAAGTCATTTTTGCTGACGACACAAATATATTCATGTCACACACAAATCCTGAAAGCCTTCAAGCTATTGTCAATAGTGAATTAGTTTAAAGTAGATGATTGGTTCAATGTAATAAATTATACTTAAATATAAACAAAACTAACTTTATTATATTTTGTTCACATAGAAACCGTAAAAACTTTGATAGGATACTGATCAAAATAAATGGTAAAGCAACTGAGAGAGTTGAGAGCACTAAATTCCTTGGTGTATACATAGATACATACATACAAACGTGTTCAGTGGCCTTGTGGTTAGAGAGTCCGCCCTGAGATCGGAAGGTCGTGAGTTCAAACTAAAAAATAAGGTCATGCCAAAAACTATACAAATGGGACCCATTACCTCCCTTAGCATCTAAGGTTGGAATTGGGGGTTAAATCACCAAAATTATTCCCGAGCGCGGCCACCGCTGCTGCTCACTGCTCCCTTCACCCCCCAGGGGGTGGAACAAGGGAATGGGTCAAAAATGCAGAGGGTAATTTCACCACACCGAGTGTGTGTGAGACTATCAGTGGTACTTTAACTTTACTTTTAACTTTTTAGATGGATTTATAAATTTAAAATGAATAAATCATCTAAATATGTCCGTCTACTCTCAAAATTGAGGCACTTTCTTCCTCATAACGCTCTCCTAATTCTGTATCGGACTCTATTTGAACCACATATCAACTATGGCAGTGTGGTGTGGTGCAACACGTATACCAGTTTTCTTAAAAAACTGGAGATTCTTCAGAAGAAAGTCATACGTGTTATATCACGGGCAAACCTTAATGCTTCCTCAAATCCTCTTTTTTATGGGTACAATCTTCTGAAGCTTACTGAGTGCAACAGATTCCACAGTGCTTGTATTATGTATAGCGTGGTATACGGATTAAATTCCAGACTCTGCCAGCTCATTCCAGGGACCACTACTTCTCGTAGATATAACACTAGAAGTAAACCTTTATTAAGAGGGAAAAATCGTCAACTAAAGTCTACAAGCTTTAGCATAGTCTGTAGAGGCCCGATGATCTGGAATGAGATTGATAGCTTTATAAAAGAATAACATTCTTCAAACATTTTTAAAAAAGCGTTTCAAGCTAAATGTATTGCGACGTTGTGCTTAGTGTATTCAGCAAACCCCTTATGGCTGAAGAATTCACATTAGTCGCATCATTTTGGTCTTGACCTCTGTATGTATGATGAGATGATCGCAGATCTTCAAGATGCAACCTTTGAGTAATAGGATATTGACACTGATTTGGTGGATTTAAAGATTCCTTTTTTATAAATGTCAACTCGTTGGCAGGCTGGTATGAAATCGTAAATGGGTATTTGGTGGGTAGATTTTGAAAGGAATTGTATTGTACTGTATTTTGTATATTATATGACGATGTATATTTTAACTGTGGGTCCCCTGTCCATAAGCTGTACGCTTCTAGGGATGACCTTTTTGCAGAACGGACTCTGATATTAACAAAATAAACAATAATGTAATACAAAATGATGTATGTCTGTAAATAAATAATTAAATACATATATTGCAGTGGCCTTGTGCAAACTATCTACATGTATTTAAGGTTCTGGGCACACCAATTGATCTATTTTTATTAGTTACCCTCACTAAACAATTAATCGATGCAACAGACTTGAAATCAAAGCTTTTTTTCCTCATCAAATTAACCGATTAATCATTGCAGCCCAATATTGGAGCCTTGAGTACTGGCTGATACCGATATTGATCTGATCCGATATCAGCACCAATCATACATACTTTATTATTTTGTAGCGTGGAATGTTTGATCGAGTGAAAAAACTCAAACAGAGAACTTAGACTTAGACTTCCTTTTATTGTCATTCAAATTTGAACTTTACAACAATGGTAGGTATGAAAGACACTAACCAATGTATGTATTTTAAATTGAAGTAGAGTGGTAATTGACTTTTTTGGCAACACTTAGAGGCCACTATAATTTGTTAAGTTAAACTCATGACACAGTAAATTGAATTATGCGGACACATTTGTTACTAGATACTTTTAAATATGATTCTGCCTCTGAGACTTTGTATACATAAGTAATATGCAAATATATTAATTGTATACTTGTTTATATTGACAAATATTAACAATATTGTTAAATTAAGGCCAATAATGCATATGTCCAGCTTGTGAGCTATTGTGTGCTTAGCTGTTGTGTAAGTTCCTAGTAGCCAATAGCCTAAAGTGTTTACCTTTTGTAAATGACTTGACTAAAATACAAGAAAAGACCAACCTTGTGTGTTTATTGTGGGATATGTTAACTGTTAGATGTTAACTGGCTGTCCAGATTTGTACAAGTAAATTGGAGATTTTAGATGCAATCCAATACTTGTTTTTTGCTGATATCGTACCCATATCCAATATTAATATTGGATCGAGACACCCCTATTTAAACCATTTTCTAAAATGTAATACTGATTGGTGAAACACATATTCCAATAAGTACCGTATTTTTCGGAGTATAAGTCGCTCCGGAGTATAAGTCGCACCGGCCGAAAATGCATAATAAAGAAGGGAAAAAACATATATAAGTCGCACTGGAGTATAAGTCGCAGTTTTTGGGGAAATGTATTTGATAAAACCCAACACCAAGAATAGACATTTAAAAGGCAATTTAAAATAAATAAAGAATAGTGAACAACAGGCTGAATAAGTGTACGTTATATGACGCATAAATAACCAACTGAGAACGTGCCTGGTATGTTAACGTAACATATTATGGTAAGAGTCATTCAAATAACTATAACATATACAACATGCTATACGTTTACCAAACAATCTGTCACTCCTAATCGCTAAATCCCATGAAATCTTATACGTCTAGTCTCTTACGTGAATGAGCTAAATAATATTATTTGATATTTTACGGTAATGTGTTAATAATTTCACACATAAATCGCTCCTGCGTATAAGTCGCACCCCCGGCCAAACTATGAAAAAAACTGCGACTTATAGTCCGAAAAATACGGTATATATAAATAATCAATAAATGTAGAATTTTAAAAAAGCATTTCACAAACTAATTTGTGATTAAATAATACAATTCCACTGTAATTGTCGTATAAATTAAACAACAAATAATGATGAATTAAGTTCAAGAAATAGTAAGAATTGTAATAGTGTGCATCCCAATAAAATAAATAACGTACTGTAAATTAATTCAGTGTTTTTTTATGTGTAATGTATCTTTCATGAATGTACTTCAAGTAGTCTTCCGGGTAAAATGAGCTGTTCATCAAACTGATTTCTTGTGATGGTCGTTTGATTGATTGATTGAGAAATGTATTGACATCTTAAAGAATTGAATCCATGTAATGCTTTTAAAAAGGCAAATGGATGGCACAAAAAGCCAAAAGGCTTTCTTCCATTGTGGTCCAGGTAGTCATAATCCTGGCGTGTTAGATAAAGCATTGGCTTTCATGGAGACCCTCAAAGGGTCGTAAGATAATGGCTATTGCTCATGTAAGACTATTTCTGCTGCTGGTGTGGATGGAGGAGCTCCTAAGACGGCGGCGGCGGCACAATGAGACAGGATGGAGCTCTAAGTGCTGCCAGAATGCTTTAAATAATAAAGGCACAAGGGCCTTCATGAATACAGTATTGTAGAGCTGTGAATGGAGGCTCTTTGCCTTTCGGCTTTTGCTTTCCCCCACCCCACACACAAACACCCCGAGGAAAAATCAGGAGGAAAGGGGGCAGTATAAACACATAAAACTTTGAAGCCAGTCACGTACTGTAAGAGAGGGACCTAAATTAAGCAAAATCTTGGTTTTTACTGGCCCGGATAATTATTGAAACATTTTGTAGGTTTAAAAGCATACAAACTCAATGTGTGTTCCGGTTCGGAGCCAAAAAGGAAGAACACTGGCAAGTAGAGTAGGTATCCATTTCACTACTTCTATGGGCACCAACAAAATTCCGTCGATACAAAGGGGTATCGAGTCACTTAAAAATCAAACGGTGCCATGGTTCGATACCTATTTTGCTCGTGACGTCATGTCCGGTTGTAGACTTGGCCGGCTGGCTCAAAACAAACAATCACTCAAGCTGCACTATCCAGGGTAAATCACACCTAACCTTATCCGTGTCCACACACACACAATGGTCGTTTAAGACCCCCTCAACCCCTCCGTCCGCCGGTGCAAAGCGACCTAGTACTCATGCGCGGAAAATGCGCACGTCATAGTCACCTCCATTGTTGCTTTGTGTGCAAGTTCTTAAATGTAACTTATCTGAACAATATCCAGTGTTGTGGTATTTCAATTAACTGGAATCCAGTGTGCTGTGGGGCCCTATTGTAGTGAATCACACCTGAGACATCATAAATTAATCAAATCTTTATTGGACACATAAAAACAATGTGAAAAAGAACATTTGACAACAATCAATCTAGAGATCTAGATATCTGGTCAGGACACTCCTCACTCTTTTGCCTTCACCTTCATTGTCCATTAGTTTTTGGTGAGTTTATAAACTCTGGACCTAGACGTTGAGTCCGCGACATACATGGCGGACAATAACTGATACAGTCTGCTTTGCCAGTCCAAAAGCATTCGTTGTTTTCCGTAGTTAGTCTTCCCTCGACGGCCAGGTAATACAAAGCACACACTACCTTTTTTTATCACATTCTCGTTGTCTCTCCTTCGACAAATGGACAAAGTTTTTCAGTAAGTAGAATCACAGCTGACCTGGACATTGGAAAGTTCTCTTGCCGTCTGAGAAGTGTTGTATCCCAAATAGCTGCAATCGCTTTCTCTTAATGTATTCATGTGTGATTTCCACAAGCGTCTGTACATGTAGAAGAATGAGAAACACGGGCATGTCTGGATGACTCGCCTCCCTCTTTCCAGTGGTTAGCTCCGGTTGTTCTGAAGCTGGCTGTGGCACATTCTTTCTGACATCACTTCCTCTCCGAACTCAGTTTGTCAACGATCAATGAGTCCATACAAAGCTAAGAGCCGAAGATTCAAGAAATACACGGCACACTTAGGCGTGTAAAAAAATATCCAAGGAGGGGGACCTTAAACGATGGTTTAGTGTGGCTGAAACGGGGCTTAGGCTAAATAAATATTTGTTTAAGGGGTTATCTGACTTAGTGTAGACATAACCTCAGAGCGGACAACTTTAGATGCCAACAAAGCAAGTATGCCTGACAGAAAACGTTCAAATGTAAATTAAGGTTTCACTTCTCCATAATGCGCTAGCTTGATGCTAATTGGCTTTGCCATATATATGAAACTGATTAGCATTAACAATGCTACAAGGCAATTTCAACACCTCCAAATTTGGTAATGAAAACTACAACTAAGATGCACGTTACAATCAAACAGTTGGTGTGTAATAAGGACAATGCTTACAATATAAACATTTTGCGGGGCGCAACATACGACTAGACTTTAAGCGTCATGGCAAAGACTCCTTCGTGAGTCTTTTTGGAAGTCTATTATATAATACTTGCAAATGAGACTCAAAAATATAAGACAACAAGCTAATAACTGGACATCAGTTATTATCAGCTCGGTTTTAAATGTTACAATAAAGAAATAGATGTATGTTATATTTATCAACACACACTAAAGTAAAATAATTTGTACATGGTAAGTTCCAGTATGATTCCCACGTACCAGGAATTGGTACCGTATCGTTTCAAGTGTGAAAGGTACCCTTCTCTACTGACATGTGTCAATAACTACCAAGGCTAATTAGTCAGCTCCACTACTCGGCGTCATTGCAGTGCAACATGGTGGTCTCAAGGGTTGTTATATTTCTTTAATTAAATATGAATGTGTTTTAAAAACTATAAGATTTTTAACACCACATTTATAAATATGAACACTGGATTACTAATCTATAACAAACTCAAATATAGTCTGCGTCAAAGTAGGAGTGAACAAGTGTACTTTGGGCTTTGACTCTGTGGATTATTTTGAGTCTGTCCGTTTATTTCAAGTCTGCAAGATGGTTGTTATCACTTATAACTGGCGGGAGGAGGAATCACATTAATTACAAGACATATACGTTTAGAGGGCATGTGCTGTGCATTAAGTAAGCGCCCCGTGTGATTCAGTTTTGTGATTATTTTGAGTCTTTCTGTTCATTCCTATTATATGCAAGGAGGTGATTAACATTAAAGGGCTACTGAAATGCGATTTTCTTATTCAAACGGGGATAGCAGATCCATTCTATGTGTCATACTTGATCATTTCGCGATATTGCCATATTTTTGCTGAAAGGATTTAGTAGAGAACATAGACGATAAAGTTCGCAACTTTTGGTCGCTGATAAAAAAGCCTTGCCTGTACCGGAAGTAGCAGACGATATGTGCGTGACGTCACAGGTTGTGGAGCTCCTCACATCTGCACATTGTTTACAATCATGGCCACCAGCAGCGAGAGCGATTCGGACCGAGAAAGCGACGATTTCCCCATTAATTTGAGCGAGGATGAAAGATTTGTGGATGAGGAAAGTGAGAGTGAAGGATAAAAAGGGCAGTGGAAGCAATTCAGATAGGGAAGATGCTGTGAGAGGCGGGTGGGACCTGATATTCAGCTGGGAATGACTAAAACAGTAAATAAACACAAGTCTATTAGCCACAACACAACCAGGCTTATATTTAATATGCCACAAATTAATCCCGCATAACAAACACCTCCCACCTCCTGTCCATATAACCCGCCAATACAAATCAAACACCTGCACAACACACTCAATCCCACAGCCCAAAGTACTGTTCACCTCCCCAAAGTTCATACAGCACATATATTTCCCCAAAGTCCCCAAAGTTACGTACGTGACATGCACATAGCAGCACGCATGTACAGGCAAGCGATCAAATGTTTGGAAGCCGCAGCTGCGTACTCACGGTACCGCGTCTGTGTATCCAACTCAAAGTCCTCCTGGTAAGAGTCTCTGTTGTCCCAGTTCTCCACAAGCCAATTGTAAAGCTTGACTGTCATCTTTCGGGAATGTAAACAATGAAACACCGGCTGTGTTTGTGTTGCTGCAGCCGGCCGCTAATACACCGCTTCCCACCTACAGCTTTCTTCTTTGCTGTCTCCATTGTTCATTGAACAAATTGCAACACAGATGTCCAGAATACTGTGGAATTTTGCGATGGAAACAGACGACTTAATAGCTGGCCACAATGCTGTCCCAAAATGTCCTCTACAATCCGTGACGTCACGCGCAGACGTCATCATACCGAGACGTTTTCAGCAGGATATTTCGCGCAAAATTTAAAATTGCACTTTAGTAATCTAACCCGGCCGTATCGGCATGTGTTGCAATGTTAAGATTTCATCATTGATATATAAATAAATGATACATGGGTTATACTTGTATAGCGCTTTTCTACCTTCAAGGTACTCAAAGTGCTTTCACAGTATTTCCACATTCACCCATTCACACACTGATGGCGGGAGCTGCCATGCAAGGCGCTGACCAGCAGCCATCAGGAGCAAGGGTGAAGTGTCTTGCCCAAGGACACAACGGACGTGACTAGGATGGTAGAAGGTGGGGATTGAACCCCAGTAACCAGCAACCCTCCGATTGCTGACACGGCCACTCTACCAACTTCGCCACACCGTATATAAACTATCAGACTGCATGGTCGGTAGTAGTGGGTTTCAGTAGGCTTTTAATATAGTAAAATTAACTAAATGAAATGGACATAGAGTTTATTCAGGTGACATTTCAGCTTTAATTCCAGTGTTCATTTAGCTGCTGTGCAACAACTTTTCTGAGGATTTTTGAGATAAAGATGAAGATGGGACACCGGTCGGTAGTTTACCAGGAGGTCGGAATCGAGGTTAGGTGTTTTGAGCAGAGGATGAATGCTAGGGGAACAGTACCAGAGGAAAGTGATAAGTTAATAATATTTTGCACTGATGGTCCTAATATTACAAACAGTTCCTTGATAAGGTTCCCTGGAAGTGGGTCAAGTAAACAGGACATTTGTTTTGTCCCATTTACGAGTTGCCGGCGTTCCTCTAATGTTATTTCTTCAAAAAGAGAGAGATTATTTTGGAAAGCATTAATCGTAGTTCATACATTCGTTAATACAACCCAGTTGCAGCTGGGTCGTGTTATCTTTAATCTCCTTTTTAATGAGCTCCATTTTATTAGTAAAGAATTGCATAAAGTCATCAGCCAAGTGGGAACAGCTACTGGGAGAAATCCCTTGTTGGGTTAGCGATGCTACTGTATTAAATAAATATTTAGGATCGTTTTTATTGAGGCAAATGATAATTAGTTTTAGCTAAAGTAAGCATGTTTATAAGTTATTAAACTATCAATCTATGCTTGATGGAAAACCTCAAGTTTGGTCGCACGACATTTGCGATTCAGCTTTCTACATGATCATTTGAGAGCTCTGGTTTCTTCCGTGAGCCAGGGAATAGGCCTTTTAGGTGCCTATTTTTAGCTTTAGCGGTGCTATACTATCAATGGCGTTGTGCAGGGCATCATTTAAAGTTGTTATCGATAGAGCCCACATCATTTGGGAATGGTGCCATTACAGAGGGCAGTAGGCCAGCGAGAGTCGTAGTTGTGGCAGCATTAATGTTACGGCCGCTAAAGCATTATTTATTGGTAGCTTGTTGACAATGAGTCAGAACTTTGAATTTTGTAAAATTTTGGAGGTGGTGACACCCCAGACAAGGACTACGTCTATCGTATTATCGATGCGTGGGTTCATGTGTTATTTGTGTAAGACCACAGATATGAATTATAGTCTGGAGCGCCACGCACAAAGGGTCGGACGGGGTATTTATATGGATATTAAAATCCCCCATTGGAATTATATTATCTGCATGCGTCGCCAGATCAGCGACAAACTCTGAAAATTCCCCGATTTTTCATACCAAAGACTATAAAAATGGGACCCATTACCTTACCTAGTATCAAGGGTTGGAATTGGGGGTTAAATCACCAAAAATTATTCCCGGGCGTGGCCACCGCTGCTGCCCACTGCTCCCCTCACCTCCCAGGGGGTGATCAAGGTTGATGGGTCAAATGCAGAGAATAATTTCGCCACACCTAGTGTGTGTGTGACAATCATTGGTACTTTAACTTTAAAGTCTTAATAGGGCCCAGGGGGCAATATATAACAGCCAGATGCAGAGGTAGTGGTGTAACAGACCTCTTAGTAAGCACCTCAAATGATTTATATTTATTATTTAGGTTAGGGGTAAAGTTAAGGTTTTCATCTGATATTAGTGCGACCCCTATACCCCTTATAAGGGACGACCAAAATGTGCACTTGTATAGTTAAGAGGAAATGCCTCATTAAGCGGAAAAAATTTATCTGGTTTTAGCCAAGTCTCACTGGGACCAATGACGTTAAAAGTACCAGGAGAGTGGAAAAACAAGTTGACTTTATAAACTTAGTTGGGTTTCATTGTATGCATTAAACCATATATAATTGTATTCACAAATTAGGTGAAAATACAGTCTAAACATCATAAAATGCCACAAATTCAGTCAGCCTTTTTGAATATTCCGCTTCAAACGTCTTCGGTCATTTCCGTAGATTAACGTCACTGTAGTAACACTTCTGCACTCTGACCATAGTATCAGATTAGTCATACTATAAATACGCAAAAGAGATGTGATGTCTATCATTCACAATCCTTATATAAAACATGAACACATATTTTTTTCGTTTTTTATGCAATCTAAGTCGTAAATAAATAACTACATACAAAGTCTGCTAACAATGTAGTCAATGGGGGTCTCTATTCCGCCCACAAAACACTCTAAATAACCATCCAAACCCCGCCAACAATACTCCTTATACATATCATGAACTGAATTTTAACCAAATATTAGCAATGTTGTTATTATAAGCGCTAACGCAGACTGATAATTTTTTTGCGGCGGATAGATAACACAATGCTCAGTAGCCTACTGCTGCTTTTACTGTGAGCGATGTCCTGCTTCTCCCGCATCATTGTGTCTCGGTTACTGTCAGGTTCAAACACTGATGACATCTATTAATCAGACAAAAAGCAAGGAATCATGCAGACACAGAGTTCAATTTAGCTCATGAGGAGAACGCATGGAGCTGCACCCTTAGTCACAGTCTCGCCCTACGCTCTAAGGTTCAGCTCCTGCGTCCCTCTATTTATTCAGGAGTTCCACAGTCAACAACACTGAGGCTGCCTCTAAAAGGAGTGGTCACATATATTATGCAAAGCAGGTCCAGGACGCACAATACGTGACGGAAAGTGCTGGGGGCCTTGTGATTTCCCCTTGTCCCCGCTTCGTCTGCGTGTTGTCATCTTATCTTTGTTGAGGTCCTTGAAGTCTCTGCTTCATCAGCGTGCTGTCATCTTATCTTTGTTGAGGCCGTTGAAGTCCTTGGCTGTTAGCGGGCTAAAACAAAGATAACATCTGTGGCTGAGGCCACCCCTCAGACAAGAAGTTTTGTCCTTGCATAGATTAGAAAAGTCTAAGTTGAGCACAATAGCTAATAACTAAAGCAACAGACTTTAAGCATACTAAAGTTAGTGTGATAATATATACATAATTATTCTAACAGTTACTCAAAATTATTCTAGATTAAAAATCATGCCTCTCATTTGGAAATTAGGAAGATTTAGCCATAAATCTAGAAGTTGTCCATGTGTGACATTCAATGTATATCCGGAGATGGAGAAAAACACAAACAACCAATGACAATGTCTGCAGGGAGACTTTTCCTTGTTAACCCTTTGTGTGCATCATGATTAATTCTCCATATAAACAGGAAGATATGGACATACTTGTATTCGTCATCAAAGTACGAGCAGACATCGTACAGTAAGCTATCATTTTATTACGTTTGTAGTTTGTATTTCTTATTTAGCGCTTAGTAATACTGCTACATGATGCTATATATGGAACTCTCC
Organism: Entelurus aequoreus; assembly: GCF_033978785.1. NCBI lineage: Eukaryota > Metazoa > Chordata > Actinopteri > Syngnathiformes > Syngnathidae > Entelurus > Entelurus aequoreus. The sequence goes on from NC_084733.1 coordinate 22,180,661, forward strand.
TGAAGGAATCAATAAAGTACTATCTATCTATCTATAGTGTTTCACTAAAGCTAGATCTGTTTAGCAGAGTTTCTAAAAGTTCTAGCTCACCCCCCTTATTTTCAGGATCAACAATATAGATTCTGGACCATCATTTGTCCCAAGGTAATCGTTGTTGGCTCTCACAGGGTCTGCATGATTTGAATGTTGTTGATGGGGAAGGGACCTATGGTTTCCACCTCTACGTCACACGATGACGTGTCTGGCTATCTCATTCTCTCTCAAAATGGCTCGGGAATCTCCGTGAGAGTGCTACTATTTTGATCATATCTATTTACTCGCAAACTTTATAAGCCTTTCAGTGCCATACCTCGGATATATATGATACTAGCGTCAATATAGAGACAACTTGCTTTTCCACTCTACTGGTACTTTAAGAATGACCACATTAACTAATAACACTTTGGGAGACTATGATGTGATGTTTAAAAAGCCCATATTATAGGTAGTGGGCTGTTTTGAGGCATGTTTGTTAAAGGCCTACTGAAAGCCACTACTACCGACCACGCAGTCTGATAGTTTATATATCAATGATGAAATCTTAACATTGCAACACATGCCAATACGGCCGGGTTAACTTACAGTATAAAGTGCAATTTTAAATTTCCCGCTAAACTTCCGGTTGGAAACGTCTATGTATGATGACGTATGCGCGTGACGTCACGACGGCAACGGAAGTATTCGTACCCAATGTGTCACCATACAAACAGCTCTGTTTTCATCGAACAATTCCACAGTATTCTGGACATCTGTGTTGGTGAAGTCCTTCGTCGCGCCGTCGATCGCTGGAACGCAGGTGAGCACGGGTGTTGATGAGCAGATGAGGGCTGGCTGGCGTAGGTGGAGCGCTAATGTTTTTATCATAGCTCTGTGAGGTCCGGTTGCTAAGTTGCTAAGTTAGCTTCAGCGTCGTTAGCAACAGCATTGTTAAGCTTTGCCAGGCTGAGAATTATTAACCGTGTAGTTACATGTCCATGGTTTAATAGTATTGTTGATCTTCTGTCTATCCTTCCAGTCAGGGATTTATTTATTTTGTTTCCATCTGCATTTGAGCCAGATGCTATCACGTTAGCTCAGTATCTAAAGAGCTTCGCTGATGTATTGTCGTGGAGATAAAAGTCACTGTGAATGTCCATTTCGCGTTCTTGACTCTCATTTTCAAGAGGATATAGTATCCGAGGTGGTTTAAAATACAAATCCGTGATCCACAATAGAAAAAGGAGAGTGTGTGGAATCCAATGAGACCTTGTACCTAAGTTACGGTCAGAGCAAAAAAAGATACACCCTGCACTGCCTCTCTAGTTCTTCACTCTAATGTTCCTCATCCACGAATCTTTCATCCTCGCTCAAATTAATGGGGTAATCGTCGCTTTCTCGGTCCGAATCTCTCTCGCTCCATTGTAAACAACGGGGAATTGTGAGGAATCTTTCCTCCTGTGACGTCACGCTACTTCCGGTATAGGCCACGCTTTTTTTTATCAGTGACCAAAAGTTGCGAACTTTATCGTTGTTGTTCTCTACTAAATCCTTTCAGCAAAAATATGGCAATATCGCGAAATGATCAAGTATGACACATAGAATGGATCTGCTATCCCCGTTTAAATAAATAAAAATTCATTTCAGTAGGCCTTTAATGGTATCCGCAGTACTAATATTGATAACATTACGTCTATTACGCGTAATTAAATAATTTCTATGAATTGTCATGCACCTGGGGATAGGTTGATTGGCAACACTAAATTGGCCCCAGTGTGTGAATGTGAGTGGGAATGTTGTCTGTCTATCTGTGTTGGCCCTGTGATGAGGTGGCGACTTGTCCAGGGTGTACCCAGCCTTCCGCTCGAATGCAGCTGAGGTAGGCTCCCCCCGCGACCCCAAAAGGGACAAGCAGTAGAAAATGGATGGATGGATGATATCGTGGGGCTCTTGAGATTATTTGCTTGGTGCTGTGATAGATCTGATGCTTCATAAATTGCCACCTTAGTAGAATACATGTCTACCTTAGGGACAATCACTACATAAAAAACATCATGTGAGTTGTGTATTATTCTATGAGAAATGCTATGTGTGCAGGAATTTTCCAGCCTGGCGCTGCTTTGTTCTAGCTTAACTGACCCGTGCTAACAGACACTGTAATTGTCTGTGTCCGATCTTGTTCTAGCATAGTTAGTCAAGTGTGACTCAAACAGTAATCTATATTCCTAGCATAGTGATGCTGCCGTCCTGCTGTCCCACTTAGGGTGAAGGTCATCCCTCCTCAGCAAGCCCGGTTTTCCCCAGAAGGAGGACCAATTATCAATAAAGGTTAGTCCCTGTTGGCTAGCCAACCACTTGTTAAGCGAGACTAATCTGCTATACCTCTCATCATGGTCTCTCGCAGGCAGGGAGGCTGAGACAAGCACTCAATGCAGAGCCATCTTTCTGGCGAGATTACAAACCCGAGCTATGTACCTCTTTGTAATCTCCGACTGTCTCATCCTAGTGTCATATTCTGCACTTTATATTGAAAAATGCAGCAGCGTCCTGCATGTCCGAACTGTCAGAAAGCTTTCATACTGTAGTCTCCTTCTCTGTTTTCTGTGGAAGGAATTCATGAGCTCGAAAGAGGAATAAATAAAACTGTAAATGTGCACATGCGCATGTTTGTGTGTCGCACCATTATTATGAGCGGCCATCGCCCCAAGCTAACGTTTAGCGCCACGATGCTCACGTGTGTGATTACCTGTAGCAAAGATTATGACGGAAACTTTTCTAATCAGCCTAGGAGTCAACTTATTTAAGCTCTCGCCACGTCTCTGCTCACCATCAACGATTTTCTGTCAATCAATGTGCCTTCAAGCAAGCTCAAGCATTTTCTAGCTTTTTACATCCAGCTGAATATGATTAATAACATTAATACAGTAGGATACCTTTTATTCTCTCTGTGAGTCTGACTACATGTACAACGATGTAAACTCTGCATTTTAAGGATAATGGGGAGTGATGACTGCAGACAGGTAAATGAAATGTAAATGTCAAAAAGCATATTTATTTGCAATTTAAATCAGATTTTTGATGGAAATTCCGTTTTGCAAAAGACAAAAAAGTCAACCAGTGGTTGTTTTAAACATGTTAAAGTGACCAGAATTTCTCCTTCGCTTCATTGGAATACAACTCCAAAATGTGAAAAACAAACAAAAAATTATAAATTAAAAACAGAAATATATTAATATATTTTGGGATGATAAAAGGGTTTTATTAGAAAAATGTTATCAAAATTAAACAGTTAAAAAAATAAAATCTGAAAAAAAAAAATACTGAATCAATTAAAAAATTAAAATACGAAATTGATGACATTTTGGAATGAGAAAGTTTGGAATTTAGAATAGGGAAAAAATGCTAATGTAATTAATTTTTTCAAAGAAACATGAGTGATTGCAGCAATTTTAAACAAAAACAAAAATCTGGTAATAAATTGTCTGAAAAATACATAAAATGATATAAAAAAAAGCTCATAGTTATCTTTTTTACACTCTGGGCTCTGTTTTAGGCAACCATTGGTTGTTTTAACAATGTTATAGTGGTCACAATTTTTCATTTGATTAAATGGAATACAAGCGCAAAAGATGACAATATACAAATAATATATATACACATATATATATATATATATATATATATATATATATATATATATATATATATATATATATATATATATATATATATATATATATATATATATATATATATATATATATATATATATATATATATATATATATATATATATACATGCATACATATCAATGACATATATACATACACACATATTTTCACAAAGATAAAATAAATCATATTTTTGGTTCATTTAATAGTTAAAACAGATTTACATTATTGCAATCAGTTGATAAAACATTGTCCTTTACAATTATAAAAGCTTTTTACAAAAATCTACTACTCTGCTTGCATGTCAGCAGACTGGGGTAGATCCTGCTGAAATCCTATGTATTGAATGAATAGACAATCCTTTTGAATCGGGAAAAAAATTGTTTTTTGAATCGAGAATCGTGTTGAATTGAAAAAAAAAAATCGATTTTGAATCGAATCGTGACCCCAAGAATCGATATTGAATCGAATCGTGGGACACCCAAAGATTCACAGCCCTAATATATATATATATATATATATATATATATATATATATATATATATATATAAATACACACACACATATATATATACATATATATATATATATAAATATATATATGCACATAGAAAAAGCTAATAAAAAGTATCTTGAGAGCAATTTGTTAGGTAAAAAGGCAGTTAAAAAGTTAAAAATTGTTTAAAAAAGTTTAAAGTCTCATACTGGGTTGAAAGCCAGTGAGTAAAAAGGGTTTTAAGAAGGGTGTTAAAAGTAGCCAAAGAAGGGGCCTGTCACACATGGAGAGGGAGATTGTTCCAGAGTTTGGGACCCGCAACAGAGAAGACCATGTCCCCTCTAAGCTTGCACTTTGATTTGGATACCTCCAGGAGCAGCTGATCAGCTGACCTGAGGGACATAGAGGTGGAGCAGCTCGGAGAGGTAAGGTGGGGCAAGACCATGTAAGGATTCAAAAACTAATACAATTATTTTAAAATGGACTCTAAAAGACACAGGCAGCCAGTGAAGTGAGGATAAAACAGAAGTAATGTGCTCTCTTTTGCTTGTGTTTGGTAAAATTCGGGCAGCTGCATTTTGCACCAGCTGCAGATGATTGACTAATTCCAAAACACAAAGAGTTACAGTAATCCCGCCGAGATGTGATAAAGTCATGCATTACTGTCTCAAACTGTTTCCTGGAAAGAAGGTTTTTAACCTTGGCCAGCTGATGTAAATGAAAAAAGCTAGCTTTTACCACTTTGCCAATCTTTACACTCCAATTGAAAATCACTTTCAATAAGAAAGCTCAGGTTGGTGACTAAACCTGCAACACCAAGGGGCCAAAGTCAACAGGGGGGGGAGCTCACAGGTACCACTACCACTATACAAACATTGTTATCTTTTAGGATTTTTAAATGTTTTTAATTAAAAAATGTGATCAAATTTCAAAAATGTCTACAAAAAATTCAGAAAATATTAAATTAATGCCATTTTTGGATGAAAAACTTTAAAATTGAGAATAGAAAAAAAAATGCTGATTTTCTTTTCTTGTTCAAATACACAAATTATTACAGCAATTTCAAAATAAGATAAAAGTTTTAAAAAAAAGTTCCAAACATATTGCTGGGTATTGTGGCCAAACAGCTCAATTTTTGTTTCATCTGACATCACATGGACAAAGATAAGACCTTCTGGAGGAAAGTTCTGTGGTCAGATGAAACAAAAATTGAGCTGTTTTGGCCACAATACCCAGCAATATGTTTGGAGGACAAAAGGTGAGGCCTTTAATCCCAGGAACACCATCCCTACCGTCAAGCATGGTGGTGGTAGCATTATACTCTGGGCCTGTTTTGCTGCCAATGGAACTGGTGCTTTATGCCTGGTTCACACCAATGGCGCTTGCCGCGCTTTAAAGCGGCGAGCAAAGCGCCGTCATTTGGAAGAGGTGCTACGAACGTTTGTAATCCTAGGTTCACACCAACGGCGCTTTGACGGCGCTTTAAAGCGGCATGCAAAGTGGCGTTAAAGCGTGAGGGTCGTCTGGTGGCATGCGGTGGCGACTGGGGTCCGCGCTTTGAACCAAGATCTGTTAAGCTTTCCTATGCTTTGAGTCAAGCTTTGCTGAGCTTTGTCAAGCTTTGTCATGCTTTGATACGCTCTCGGCGCCTTATTCCATTCTTGACAGAGCGCCGAATTTTTTTAAACCGTTGAAAAAATGTTGCCGATCTTGCCGCATGTCCCGCTTCACTACAAGCTTTCCCACGATCCATTACACGCTTTAATCACGCTTTGTTACGCTTTAACACCGCTTTGCATGCCGCTTTAAAGCGCCGTCAAAGCGCCGTTGGTGTGAACCTAGCATTACAGAGAGTAAATGGGACAATGAAAAAGGAGGATTACCTCCAAAATTCTTCAGGACAACCTAAAATCATCAGCCCGGAGGTTGGGTCTTGGGCGCAGTTGGGTGTTCCAACATGACAATGACCCCAAACACACGTCAAAAGTGGTAAAGGAATGGCTAAATTAGGCTGGAATGAAGGTTTTAGAATGGCCTTCCCAAAGTCCTGTACAAAGTGTGGACAATGCTGAAGAATCAAGTCCATGTCAGAAAACCAACAAATTTAGCTGAACTGCACCAATTTTGTCAAGAGAAGTGGTCAAAAATTCAACCAGAAGCTTGTGGATGGCTACCAAAAGCGCCTTATTGCAGTGAAACTTGCCAAGGGACATGTAAGCAAATATTAACATTGCTGTATGTATACTTTTGACCCAGCAGATTTGCTCACATTTTCAGTAGACCCATAATAAATTCATAAAAGAACCAAACTTCATGAATGTTTTTTGTGACCAACAAGTATGTGCTCCAATCACTCTATCACAAAAAAATAAGAGTTGTAGAAATTATTGGAAACTCAAGATCCGATACTTTTTAAAATACTGTTTACATGAATAAATTACAAGGGGAAAAACACACTTAGCTCCCGTGACTACACATGGTTAAACTTATAATACAATAATAATTATAATACAACAGCAGAAATATAGAAACATTATATATTCATGCAAATGTCCTTCTACTGTACCTGTCCTATCTTGTAGCACCTGTGACGTGGATGTCATTAAACCTCATTTAACAAGCTATTTCAATTGAAAGAAAAGTCCGATCTCAATTCCATTTGATATATTTTGTGTCCTTCCTCTCACTTCCTCTCTTGACCTCTCTTCCCACATCCCCCAGGTCAACATTTGCCCAGTTGATGAGCGGCGACGTCGTCATCACCGTGCATTCTTCTTCTCGTTTACTGCACACCGCGGCGCTTCTCCAAATTAGCATGTTTATTTATAGCCATCAATATTTAATTGAGTTTACTCTAATCTTCCGTTAGCGGCTTCACAAGTCTCCGCTCGGCTGTTGAAATATTAAAATTAATTGGAGTGGAGATACTGTAAAGAGGCTCGGCTTAATTGTTCTGGGAGAGCAGGTAGTAGCATCTCAAGTGTGGTTGCTTTTGAGCGCACACACACACACACACACACACACACACACACACACACACACACACACACACACACACACACACACACACACACACACACACGCACACAATTGCCAATATTTTTTAGAGTGTCCTGACTGAATGCATTAAGTGCTGTGACCCCGATTTTTGTGGAAGCGTCTAAAATCTGCACTGACTATAAACACTCACGGTGAATAACAACAACAACCATGGTGAATAAAAAATAAAAAACAACTTAATAAATTACTTTATAGATACATTTGTACATAACATATTATACAAATATATACACAGATGAAATATGAACAAAGATGCAGCAGCAAATGTATTTCCTATGCAGCAGAATAAAAATACAATTAATGCATACAAACATAAATTATTAGTTTTTGTTGATAAAATATGTTACAATAGAATAAGGGTGTCCTGATCCGAAATGAGCAAAGACAATACTAGAATGTATGACAATTATTTTCAAATGTTTTTTCTAGGACTTAATCATTATAATTAAAATTATTAATAAATATATATATATATATATATATATATATATATATATATATATATATATATATATATATATATATATATATATATATATATATATATATATATATATATATATATTATATATATATTTTTTTTTTTTATTACATTTTGGACTATTTAAAGTCGTTACATTTTTCCTCATTATTACCGTGTATTTCGGAGTATAAGTCGCACCGGAGTCTCACCTGCCGAAAATGCATAATAAAGAAGGAAAAAAACGTATATAAGTCGCACTGGAGTATAAGTCGCATTTTTTAGGGACATTTATTTGATAAAACCCAACACCAAGAATAGACATTTGAAAGGCAATTTAAAATAAATAAAGGCTGAAAAGTGTACGTTATATGAGGCATAAATAACCAACTTGAGAACGTGCCTGGTATGTTAACGTAACATATTATGGTAAGAGTCATTCAAATAACTATAACATATAGAACATGCTATACGTTTACCAAACAATCTGTCACTCCTAATCGCTAAATCCCATGAAATCTTATACGTCTAGTCTCTTACGTGAATGAGCTAAATAATATTATTTGATATTTTACGGTAATGTGTTAATAATTTCACACATAAGTCAGTCCTGAGTATAAGTCGCACCCCCGGCCAAACTATGAAAAAAACTGCGACTTATAGTCCGAAAAATACGGTACTTATTGATATTATGTAATCACACAAATGTGATACATCATTTATTGAAAGTCTACATTTATTTATAGTTTATATAATTATTGGAATACATATTTTCCTTTAAAATTATAACACATTTGACAAATACGTGTCACTTTTTCGAAATTCTTCCTATTGTAAAGAATAGCGGTGTTCTTATTCATCACTGATATCAGTCCGGGATCAACAAAACACAGGTATCGGATTATATCGGTTTGCCTTTAAAATCCTCGATGCAAGCAGTCCTGCAGTGTTTACTTGTGCAAAGCTGGACAGGCAGTTCACATCTAAATGTCCTCCAATAAGTCTTTTCTTGTATTTTAGTCAAGCCATTTATAAAAGTAAACATGGTGGGCTATGGGCTAGTACGAGCAAGCAGCTACGCAACAGTTAAGCACACAATAGCACATAAGCTAGACGTACGTGTCCTTAGTTGAACAATATCGCAGCACATTTCTCAATACAAACAAGTAAGTTGCATATTACTAAGAAAAACGCGTATTAGAAAGTATCCAGTAACAAATGTGTCCGCATCATTCAATTTACTGTGCCGTGTGAGCTTAACTTAATAAATTATTGTGGCCACTAAGTGTCGGCAAAAGAACAATTACCATTCAACTTAACTTTGAAAACAGCATAAGTACATTCCAGATGGTTGATGTAAATAAGTTAGTGTTTTTTTCAAATGTTTTTGAGTAATGTCACTTGATCCTTTTTCTAACATTCCACACAACACAATCATTAAATTGCTTACAATTTGTGCTGATATCGTATCAAATCAACACCAGTATTGGCCAATACTCAAGGCTCCATTATCGGTATTGTGTTGGATGTGAAATAATTGTATCAGGACAACCCGTATGAGAAATAATGCTAAGTTATTTTCACTGCCTGTATTTTGTTATTAAATATGACAGCATCTCAGGGTTTCCCACAGATTGCCAAAATACCTGTGGCGTAGGTGTTATAATTTGCACAATCTGCTTTATGATGCAAATTTTTTTTTTTAAAAAGGCTACAAAAAAATAAACACAAATATGTATTATTATTAAACAGTATTAATATATGTATTTTTTTTATATCATATTGTTTTACTCTACTTTTCAATTGTTGCTGTTTATTGTACATTGTACTTTGTTGATGATTGTTAAAGTGTCTAGAGAAGTTTTCTTTATTAAAAATGACTAGCAACAAATCTATCATCTTTTTCTGGCTTTGCTCAAGACTCTACTTGTACTTAACATTCGGTTTCAGTGCTGTTCCGCTGGTCAAAGTCCTAATTTTCGGTGCGTCACTCGTCAATAGTGCGCAAATAATCTGCAATATAAAGCCTTTTATGCTGCAACGACCTGCTGGTGTTAAATATTTATGTTCCTGTGGGATGAGGGGATTGGCAGAAAGTGAGGAAGTGTTGTCTGTCTGTCTGTCTGCCTTGCTGGCCTTGGGCTGGTTGTTAGCATACGATTGGCAATAAAAGTTGAAAACAGCGTCAGACTTTGTGTAACTTCTTCTGGAGGCTACAATACCGCATTTTCCGGACCATAGGGCGCGCCGGATTATAAAATGCACTGCTGATTAATGGTTTATTTTCGATTGGTTTTCATATATAGGGCGCATTAAAGGAGTCATATTATTATTTTTTTTTTTCTAAGTGTAAAACACTTCCTTGTGGTCTACATAACATGTAATGGTGGTTCTTTGGTGAAAATGTTGCATGGATTATGTTTTACAGATAGTCGTCCGACCGGAACTCTAATAACTAAAGTTCCTTGGGTGAATAATGTAGACTCACTACACCGGTATGTTTTAGTGCTTTCATGGCGAGTTTACTGACAGATATAAGTAAGAACTTTACACTACTTTATATTAGAAATGGCAACAGCGGAGGATGAATGTCACATAACAAGAAGATAGAGAAAAATAAGAAGATTATCGACTACGGCGTCGGCGCCGACACGCACAATTTTTCAGGATTTATGCAGATCCCAAATACAGATCAGCAGGTACCAGAAGGTAAGAAAAGTTGCTTTTTCATAATAATGCGAAACAAAACGCCAGATAATATGTCTTACCTCAGTGGTTCTCAAATGGGTGTATGCGTACCCCTGGGGGTACTTGAAGGTATGCCAAGGGGTACGTGAGATTTTTTTAAAATGTCTGTCAAAAAGAACTGTGAAAAGAAATGCAACAATGCAATATTCAATGTTGACCGCTAGATTTTTTGTGGACATATTTCATAAATATTGATGTTAAAGATGTCTTTTTTTGTGAATAAATGTTTAGAATTAAGTTCATGAATCCAGATGGATCTCTATTACAATCCCCAAAGAGGGCACTTTAAGTTGATGATTACTTCCATGTGTAGAAATCCTTATTAATAATTGAATCACTTGTTTATTTTTCAACAAGTTTTTAGTTATTTTTATATATTTTTTTCCAAATAGTTCAAGAAAGACCACAACAAATGAGCAATATTTTGCACTGTTATACAATTTAATAAATCAGAAACTGATGACATAGTGCTGTATTTTACTTCTTTATCTCTTTTTTTCAACCAAAAATGCTTTGCTCTGATTAGGGGGTACTTGAATTAAAAAAATGTTCACAGGGGTACATCACTGAAAAAAGGTTGAGAACCACTGTCTTACCTTATACACACACCATAATAATACTCGTATGTTTAAAGCGCCGACAATCCTTCAAGCGGTGCGGCTTCATAGCTTACCAAAGTCGTACTAAAATATGTTGATAGATGTTTGAGCGTCGTGTGTAATGTTCTATATTTTCAATGGAACATTTAAAGTGTTGGTGTTGTTTACTTGAGACCCATCATAGTGCAGTTGACACTTATCTCTTATGTTTGACTGCCATCTACTGGTCACACTAATCATTTCCCCATATACCAAATAAAATAGCTTCAGGGTGGGTGAGCTCAACCAAACGTATTCCATACATTAGGCGCACCGGGTTATAAGGCGCACTGTCGAGTTTTGAGGGGAAACAAATATTTTAAGTGGGCCTTATAGTCCGGAAAATAGGGTACATTATTTTACTTTTAATTGTTTTCACGGCAGCTTTTATTTTTCTGTGGCAGTGTGCCACGATCAATTACATTAAGCTTGCATTTTTCACACAGAAAAATTGCCAACACATTTTTTCTCCAGTGCATTTTACACAGAAACATTGCAGCAACTGTGCCTACTTTCACAGGTTGTTGCAAAGAGAAAACAATGACTGGTTGGACGTCTGAAATAGTTTTTCAGACAGCAGCAATTGCTTCCAACAAGGGTTGTACGGTATACCGCTGTTAGTATAGTACCACGATACTAAATAATCATATTCGGTACTATACAGCCTCTAAAAAGTACCGGCGTCAAAATGTAAACAAACGCCATTGGTGGATCTACACCTAGCATCCACTGTAATGATACCAAGTGCAGGAGCGTATCTAGTCGATACTACTATGATTACGTCAATATTTAAAAAAAAAAAGTATTTTATGTTTATAAACTCAGGAAATACGTCCCTGGAAATGACCAATGTATGATCCTGTAACGACTTGGTATTGGATTGATACCCAAATGTGTGGTATCCTCCAAAACTAATGCAAAGTATCAAACAACAGAAGAATAAGTGATTATTACATTTTAACAAATGTGTAGATAGAACATGTTAGAAGAGAAAGTAAGCAGATATTAACAGTAAATGAACAAGTAGATTAATAATTCATTTTCTACCACTTGTCCTTAATAATTTTGACAAAATAATAGAATGATAAATGACACAATATGTTACTGCATATGTCAGCAGCTAAATTAGGAGACTTTGTTTGTTTACTTACTAATAAAAGACAAGTTGTCTAGTATGTTCACTATTTTATTTAAAGGCCTACTGAAACCCACTACTACCGACCACGCAGTCTGATAGTTTATATATCAATGATGAAATCTTAACATTATAACACATGCCAATACGGCCGGGTTAACTTATAAAGTGACATTTTAAATTTCCCGCTAAACTTCCGGTTAAAAACGCCTTTGGATGATGACGTATGCGCGTGACGTAGCCAGTGAAACAGGAGTATCGGTAGCCCATTGAAGCCAATACAAAATAGCTCTGTTTTCATTTCATAATTTCACAGTATTCTGGACATCTGTGTTGGTGAATCTGTTGCAATTTGTTCATTGCATTATGGAGAAAGAAGCTGAGCAAGCAAAGAAGAAAGTTGTCGGTGCGAAGCGGAGTATTTTGCGAGGGAAGTCAGCAACACAACACAGCCGGTGTTTCATTGTTTACATTCCCGAAAGATGCAGTCAAGATCGAAGAACTAGGACAACAGAGACTCTTACCAGGAGGACTTTGACCTCGATACACAGACGCCTGTAGAGAACTGGGACAACACAGACTCTTACCAGGATTACTTTGATTTGGATACACAGACGCAGACGTGCTACCGTGAGTACGCAGCTGCGCTTCCAAACATTTGATTGCTTGCCCGTACGTGCGTGTCACGTACGTAACTTTGGGTAAATATATAAGCTTTATGAACCTTGGGTTAGGTGAACGGTCCTTTGGGCTGAGTGATTGTGTGTGTTGTGCAGGTGTTTGAATTGTATTGGCGGGTTATATGGACGGGAGCTAGGAGCTAGGAGCTAGCATAACAAACACCTAGGTGTTTGTTATGCGGGATTAATTTGTGGCATATTAAATATAAGCCTGGTTGTGTTGTGGCTAATGGAGTATATATATGTCTTGTGTTTATTTACTGTTGTAGTCATTCCCAGCTGAATATCAGGTACCACCCGCCTCTCACAGCATCTTCCCTATCTGAATCGCTTCCACTCCCCACTAGTCCTTCACTTGCACTTTCCTCATCCACAAATCTTTCATCCTCGCTCAAATTAATGGGGAAATCGTCGCTTTCTTGGTCCGAATCGCTCTCTCTTCTGGCCGCCATCACTGTAAACAATAGGGAACTTTGCGGAAATGTTCAACTGACTACGTCACGCTACTTCCGGTAGGGGCAAGGCTTTTTTTTTTGTCAGATACCAAAAGTTGCGATCTTTATCGTCGTCGTTCTCTACTAAATCCTTTCAGCAAAAATATGGCAATATCGCGAAATGATCAAGTATGACACATAGAATAGATCTGCTATCCCCGTTTAAATAAAAAAATTGTTTAATGTACCCTAAGATTATTTGTAAAAATTCAGCCAATAATGCAATTTTTTGTGGTGCCCTATATTTAGAAAAGTACCAAAAATATGGAAATAATTTTGGTACTGGTACCAAAATATTGGTATCAGGACAACACTACTTCCAACACAACAGTGTGTCCGTGATACAAGCTTTCACACAGGCTCCTTTTTAATACCTTACTATCTCTGCAGCTGGACATTTGGCGGTTTGAACTCGTCCCAATAATCCTTTCACACCAGAACAGATTTTAGGTAAATGTGTAATACAAAATATCACATATAGACACTAAATCGAAATAGCATCATAACTCTAAACCTCATCTAGCTTATTTAATTGGTTGTGTGTGTGTGCGTTGTTTGCGCGTTCATGTGCTTGTGGTGGACACATCATGGTATATGTGTGTGTGTGTGTGTGCGCGCATGCTTATTTTGCACTGAATAATGCTGTTGACTCACGTCTAATCATTTCCCTGCAGCACTTGGAATTAAACGACACATTTAAACACAAAAAGATTCATCAGCGTAGTCGTTCTCGTTCCCCCTTAACGGCCTCGCTAACTGGTGAGCGACTCATAAAACAAAACGTGAGGATGAAAAAGATGTTCTTTCAGTAAAACAACGAGGTCGGCGCTTTGGAGGCTGCTTGAAGGTTACCATCAGGAAGACGAATGTCGACGTAATGACCAGCGTTAAGGCAATAACAACAACAGGGCATTGAGTGACGCTTCAGCTGCGAAGGACTATGACTACGGAACAACGGCAAACATTAACAGAAACAAAGGGGAACATTCCTGCATGAATATTTTGACAGACAGCTGCAAATTTTTGCCAATCTGCATTGTTTACAGGTTGTTAGCATCAATGAGTGCCCTTTTGTCTGTTCGGTGGACACCAAAGTATGACCTAGATCAGTGGTTCTTAACCTTGTTGGAGGTACCGAACCCCACCAGTTTCATATGCGCATTCACCGAACTCTTCTTTAGTGAAAATAATAATAATAATAATTTTTCAAATTCAAGACAAAGTTGTATGTTTTTGGTATCACTTTAGTATGGGGAACATGTTGTGACGACCGGGTGTGGGTGTTCGTTCTCTCAGGGATGCAGATCGGGCTTCGGACACAGCTTGCAGGTAAGCAATGATTTATTAAAGCATAAATCAGACAGGAACTAATAAACATGTGCTCATAGCACTTAAAGTACAAAACTAAAGGAGCTAGCGTGGGAGCTAGAGAAAAACCCCAAACACTAAACAGAGCCTTTAGCGTGGAAGCTAGCAGGTTACCAGAGCCTTTAGCATGGAAGCTACAAGGTTACAGAACAGGAACAGAAGTCGTCAACTGTCGTGCGAACACAAACTACGATGCAACCCGGACTGAATGAAAAGGCAGGCTTATATAATGAAGACAGTAATGACAAACAGGTGCGCGTCGACAACACCCGCGGCAGGTGAAAATAATCAGTTACTATGGTAACCAAACTCAGGTGCATAAACAGATACTAAAAAGGAGTCCAAGACTAGCAGAAAAACACAAATGACTAGAAAATGTAAACAGAAATATGATCCGGGCAGCAGATCATAACACATGTTCACCAATAATTAGTTGCTTATTAAAGTAAAAGACTTAATTTAGAGTTATTTGGACACAAAGGGAACATATAAGGGTTAGGGTTAGGGCAGGGATGTCCAAACTTTTTCCACTGAGGGCCGCACACGGAAAAATTAAAGCATGTGGGGGCCATTTTGATATTTTTCATTTTCAAACCATAACAAAATATATGCATTTATTTATTTATTTTAGCTTTAGGGATCCCGGGGACCATAAAGGGTCTCAGTCATTAAAATGTTAAAAATAAGTCAGATTATTATTATTTTTTAAATATTTAACACTTACAGTAAATCTCTATATCAACTTCAAGTTGATATAAAGTAATACAAATTAAAAAAAATGTTTTATGGCTTTTCTGTCAAAAACAACTTAATTTTTTTATAGTAATACTGAAATATGCAGTATTTAGTAATTAGAGCCCTAAAAGATCAATAATGCAGGACACCATTGATTTTAATTCTTTCATATTTTAGAGTAATCACACTGAAAAGATAAATAGAAAATCACTAAATATATTTGGGATCCAAAAGGTCCCCCACTCATAAAATGATACGTTTTTATTAGGTTTTTCTTTTACTTTCAACACTTACGTTACGAGATCAACTTCAGATATATCAGTCGATTTTATGCTGGAACAATTATTTTGTTTGTTTTATGCGCTTTTGTCAAAGAAAACTTTGATGTTTTTATATGGCTACTACACAATATATGCAATATTTACCACATAAAACATTTTAAAGTGAAATATTTGAAGTAATTGGAACCCTGAAAATAATTCATTATATCATGGATTTTTTTGTCATTATTTTTTTTTGAGCAATGGCAAAAAAAAGAAAAATGAAGAAAGACAAAAGAAAAAAAAACAGCCTGCATGGCAGCTTTTGTGTCAACATTGCAACTTTTTCTCGTTAGATTTCACTTCACTCCACTTTTTTTAATGTTCTTTTTTATTTTTACAATAGTATTTCCAGAATGTGTGGCGGGCCGGTAAACAATTAGCTGCGGGCCGCAAATGGCCCCCGGGCGGCACTTTGGACACCCCTGGTTTAGGGTTACTAATAAGCAATAATTCTGAGGTTATTGAGGGAAGACTCTTAGTTGAGACACTTGTGATTTAGGGCTATATAAATAAACATTGATTGATTGAGTTAATGGCTTACTGGTTGTATAATAAGGCCATGCAGAATAAGGCATCAATAAGTACTTTGTAATGACTAATTAAGAGCCAATATGTTACTAATTTGCATGTTAATAAGCAACTAATTAATGGTGAATATGTGTTCCCCATACTAAAGTGTTACCATGTTTTTGTACTGGTGCACAAAATGAACCGTGCATGAACACCACCTTGTTCAAAGAACAAAACCAACACAGTGCATGAACTCACAACATATCACACACCTGCAAATCAGATGGAAAATTAGAGGGAACATTGTTTGGGGGTATCGGTAATATGCCGATACGGAGAAGTTTTTATTTACACGATGAGTCGGGTGTGTCTTGACCTCCGCGGCCGACTTACCGAACCCTTAAGGTTCGATCGAACCCAGGTTAAGAACCACTGACCTAGATACAGTACTCCCTCCAGGATTGTTGCCTAAAAAGCTTTTTCGGAAAGTTGAAAACGTTTGTTTTTTTTCAATAACTTTAAATCAATTTGTGATGAATTTTCTATCAATATTTTAATAGTTCCTTGTAACCTTAAAGGGGAATTGGGAATGTTGCCTATCATTCAAAATCTCTACGCAAGACAAAAACACATAAGTGAAGTGAATTATATTTATGTAGCGCTTTTCTCTAGTGACTCAAAGCGCTTTTACATAGTGAAACCCAATATCTAAGTTACATTCAAACCAGTGTGGGTGGCACTGGGAGCAGGTGGGTAAAGTGTCTTGCCCAAGGACACAAGGGCAGTGACTAGGATGGCGGAAGCGGGGATCGAACCTGGAACCCTCAAGTTGCTGGCACGGCCACTCTACCAACCGAGCTATAAGTTTGTCTTTTTGTATGCATTCTATGAACGTGCCTTTTACTAGATGACATATATACAGATGGTGTTTAAATATAACCTTGATGGAGGTATTTGGATCTTTTTAGGCCCCGTTTACACTAAGTTATCCAGGGTAAATCACACCTAACCTTATCCGTGTCCACACACACAACAATGCCACTGTTTACATACTTGCCAACCCTCCCGTTTTTACCGGGAGACTCCCGGTATTCAGCGCCTCTCCCGATAACCTCCCGACAAACTCCTGGTATTCAGCCGGAGCTGGAGGCCACGCCCCCTCCAGCTCAATGCGGACCTGAGTGGGGACAGCCTGTTCTCACGTCCGCTTTCCCACAATATAAACAGCTTGCCTGCCCAATGACGTCATAACTGTAGAATGATCGAGGGCGAGTTCTTGGTTTCTTATGTGGGTTCACTGTTAGGCAGTTTCATTAACGTCCTCCCAGCGCGGTAACAACACACAACAACAGCAGTCACGTTTAGTCTACCGTAAAGCAGTTCGTCTGCCGTAAACAGCAATGTTGTGACACTCTTAAACAGGACTATACTGCCATCTACTGGATAGCCTCCAGAACACTGAAATTCAAGTATTTATTTTATTTATATGTATAATAAAACATATATATATATATATATATATATATATATATATATATATATATATATATATATATATATATATATATATATATATATATATATATATATATGTATATATATATATATATATATATATAGGTAGAATTCACTGAAAGTCAAGTATTTCATACATATACTGTATATATATATATATATATATATATATATATATATATATATATATATATATATATATATATATATATATATATATATATATATAATAATAATAATAATAATGGATTAGATTTATATAGCGCTTTTCTAGACACTCAAAGCGCTTCACAGAGAAGTGAGAACCCATCATTCATATTTACAACTCATTCATTCATCATTCATTCTCCGGTGTGAGCGGCACCGGGGGCAAGGGTGAAGTGTCCTAACCAAGGACACAACGGCAGCGATTTTTTGGATGGTAAGAGGCGGGGAGCGAACCTGCAACCCTCAGGTTTCTGGCACGGTTGCTCTACCCACTACGCCATACCGCCCCTAATATATATATATATATATATATGTATGTATATATATATATATATATATATATATATATATATATATATATATATATATATATATATATATATATATATGAAATACTTGAGTTGGTGAATTCTAGCTTAAATATATTCCCCTCCTAACCACGCCCACAACCACGCCCCCCGCCCCACCCCCCGGTATCGGAGGTCTCAAGGTTGGCAAGTATGCTGTTTAAGACCCCTGCCCGCCTCCGTCCACCGGCGCAACGCGACCTAGTACGCATGCGCGGAAAATGCGCACGTCATAGTCACCTCCAGTGTTGCTTTGTGTGCAAGTTCTTAAATGTAACTTATCTGAACAATATCCAGTGTTGTGGTATTTCAATTAACTGGAATCCAGTGTGCTGTGGGGCCCTACTGTAGTGAATCACATCATAAATTAATCAAATATTTATTATACACGTAAACAATGTGATAAAGAACATTTTACATCAATCAATCTAGAGATCTAGATATCTGGTCAGGACACTCCTCACTCTTTTGCCTTCACTTTCATTGTCCATTCCTTTTTGGTGACTTTATATACTCTGGACCTAGACGTTAAGTCAGTGACATACATGGCGGACAATAACTGATACAGTCTGCTTTGCCAGTCCAAAAGCATTCGCCGTTTCCCTCGACGGCCAGGTAATACAAAGCACACGCTACCTTTTTTATCGCATCCACAGGACTCTCCTTCGACAAATGGACAAAGTTTTTCGCTAAATAGAAACACAGCTGACCCGGCCGGACATTGGAAAGTTATTTTGCCGTCTGAGAAGTGTTGTATCCCAAATAGCTGCAATCGCTTTCTCTTAAGGTATTCATGTGTGATCTCCACAAGTGTCTGTACAGACGGAAGGAGAAACACGGGCATGTCTGGATGACTCACGTCCATATTTCCAGTGGTTAGCTACGAGTTACGAAACGGCTTTATTGTGAAGCTTGCTGTGGCGCGTTCTTTCTGATGTAACTTCCTGTGTGGGCGTGGTCTTTTTGGCGTCACTTCCTCATCGAACTCAGTTATTAAACGATCAATGAGTCCATACAAAGCTAAGAGCCGGAGATTCAAGAAATACACGGCTGACTTACCCATGTAAACATTTGTTCGAGGAGGGGGACGTTAAACGATGGTTTAGTGTGGCCGAAACGGTGCTTAGGCTAAATAATTATTTGTTCAAGGAGTTAAACGACTTAGTGTAGCATGGCCTTAGAGCGCGTTATAGGTCAAATAGATGGTATCCCATTGTCTGCATTGTTAGCCACCTCTTTTCATGGCTTGAATTATGACTTCCACATGTGGAAATGTAAGCTTTTATGCAACACTTTGGTGAAAAGTAATCTGTGCAAATTCTACTTAGCTTGATATGTAAAGATTTAGGAGAATAATAGTAACAGAATCGCATTATCGCCTAGTGTCTATCAACCAAAAGTGTATTTCAAAAGACTAAAATCCAATGCTCACTTTTGGATTAGTCGTGATTATTGTATTTATGTTGTTCAAATGAAGGCTCGCAAAAATGATGCTAACATGTTGGTGTTCAAAGTGACATTCCACCAACATTGGAAGGTGTCAGTGGGTGGAAAACAGATAAGTAGATTTACAATCAAAGATGATGCGGAGGATGTGTGTGTTCAAGTATTTTCTGTTTGAATTAGAAGACGCACTGCTGCAGAATTGTATTAAGAGTCTTTATATCATCAGCCTTAAGCCGCGCTGATCACCATAATCCCTGTCCAAACAACACATAACGGATCTTCTCTTTTAGCGTCCGTGCACACCGATGCAAGCGGAAAAGGGCACAAATGACTGAAGGATTTCGATGAACAAGGACCCTTTTCCATGCAGTTGGCTAAAAGTTGCCCTGAGGAACTAGTGAAGGAACTGGTGTGCTGTCAAAACAGTCCCAAAATCAGTGCGGATAAAAACGGACTGTGTTTGTGCTGGTGTGGACTCTGTGTGTGCGCTGTGTTTCTCCGTTTCTCTACATGTTACTCCATTTTGGCACTTAAAGGAGCTTTCTGATTGGTCGCTGGTGGAGAGACAATCTGAGAGAAATTGTTACCATTAAACGGTGTCCCTTTTGAAAGAGATTACCGTATTCGTAATTTGTTTTCCCTCAAAACTGCACAGTGCACCTTATAACCTTACAACCCTATAAGCCTAATGAAGGGAATAATTCTGTTTTGCTTACCGACCTCAAAGCAATTTTATTTGGTACATGGTGTGATTATAAGTGTGACCAGTAGATGGCAGTCAAACATATGAGATATGTGTAGACTGCAATATGATGGCAATATGACTCAGGTAAACAACACCAACATTTTATATGTTCCTTTGAAAATATAGAACATTACACACGGCACTCAAAAATCTATCAAAAATACTTTAATACGACTTTTGCAAGCTATGAAACTGCACTGCTTGATGGATTGTCGACGGATTAAACATACGAGTATTATTATGGTGTGTGTATACGGTAAGACATATTATCTGCCGTTTTGTTTTGTAATATTATGCAAAAGCAACTTTTCTTACCTTCTGGTACCTGCTGATCTGTATTTGGGATCTGCATAAATCCTGAAAAATTGCACGCGTGCGCCTTTGTAGTCCGTGCTGAATTGTAGTCAATAAGCTTCTTCTTTTTCTCTATCTCCTTGTTGTGGAACCTTCATCCTCCGCTGTTGCCATTTCTAATATAAAGTACTTTAAAGTTCTTACTTATATCTGTCAGTAAACTCGCCATGAAAGTGTAGTGGATTTTCCGAAGCTTAAACAGCAACAAAAGTGAGTTTAGTACAAAAAGTTTATTTACCAATAATCAAAAGTACAAAGTTGGATTAAACTGCCCATGCAAACGAAAAAAACGTCCTCCGGAGGACACAAGAATCAAGCAATCTTCCTACAGCCCTTGTCACTTGGCCATTTTATCTGTTTTCTTCATGCGTCAAGGTCCTGATGTTTTCGGCCTGTTTGTTCTGCAACATCCTTGAATCCCTTAGTCATACTTGGACAATCAAAACTAGGGGCGGCATGGCGTAGTGGGTAGAGCGCCCATGTCAGAAACCTGAGGGTTGCAGGTTCGCTCCCCGCCTCATACCATGCCGTTGTGTCCTTGGGCAGGACACTTCACCCTTGCCCCCGGTGCCACTCACACCGGTGAATGAATGTTAAATGAATGATAGGTGGTGGTCGGAGGGGCCGTAGGCGCAAATTGGCAGCCACGCTTCCGTCAGTCTACCCCAGGGCAGCTGTGGCTATGAAAGTAGCTTACCACCACCAGGTGTGAATGAATGATGGGTTTTTAACATGTAAAGCGACTTTGGGTACTTAGAAAAGCGCTATATAAATCCCAGGTATTATTATTATTATTATTATTATTAAAACATTTTGTAGAATGGTCAGAGCGACTTCATATTCAACTTTGGCCTACATCTGGTCCTTCAAAGGTTTAGAATAGAAAAGAAATGAAACAAGTAGACATTCTTGACAGACACGAAATATAGCTCAAAGGTCAGAAATTCTACTACAAAAGCGCTAAAACATACCGGTGTAGTGAGTTTACATTATTCACCCAAGGAACTTAAAGGCCTACTGAAATGAATTTTTTTTATTTAAACGGGGATAGCAGATCTATTCTATGTGTCATACTTGATCATTTCGCGATATTGCCATATTTTTGCTGAAAGGATTTAGTATAGAACAACGACGATAAAGATTGCAACTTTTGGTATCTGATAAAAAAAAAGGCTTGCACCTACCGGAAGTAGCGTGACGTAGTCAGTTGAACATATACGCAAAGTTCCCTATTGTTTACAATGATGGCCGCATGAAGTGAGAGAAATTCGGACCGAGGAAGCGACAATTTCCCCATTAATTTGAGCGAGGATGAAAGATTTGTGGATGAGTAAAGTGCAAGTGAAGGACTAGTGGGGAGTTGAAGCTATTCAGATAGGGAAGATGCTGTGAGAGCCGGGGGTGACCTGATATTCAGCTGGGAATGACTACAACAGTAAATAAACACAAGACATATATATACTCTACTAGCCACAACACAACCAGGCTTATATTTAATATGCCACAAATTAATCCTGCATAAAAACACCTGTGTGTTTGTTATGCTAGCTCCTAGCTCCTCTGCTAGCTCCTAGCTCCATAGAACACGCCAATACAATTCAAACACCTGATCAACACACACAATCACTCAGCCCAAAAGACCGTTCACCTAACCCAAGGTTCATAAAGCTTATATATTTTAAAAAAGTTACGTACGTGACGCGCACGTACGGTACGGTACGTGTTATGCTAGCTCCTAGCTCCTCTGCTAGCTCCTAGCTCCATAGAACACGCCAATACAATTCAAACACATGATCAACACACACAATCACTCAGCCCAAAAGACCGTTCACCTAACCCAAGGTTCATAAAGCTTATATATTTTAAAAAAGTTACGTACATACGCAAAAAAAAAGCCAAAGCTGCATACTCACAGTAGCACGTCTGCGTCTTTGTCATCCAAATCAAAGTAATCCTGGTAAGAGTCTGTGTTGTCCCAGTTCTCTACAGGCGTCTGTGTATCCAAATCAAAAGTCCTCCTGGTTAGAGTCTCTGTTATCCGAGTTCTTCCATCTTGACTGCATCTTTCGGGAATGTAAACAAAGAAGCGCCGGCTGTGTACTGTTGTGGCTGACTACGTTCGAAAAATACGTCCATTTCGCACCGACAACTTTCTTCTTTGCTTGCTCGGCTTCCTTCTCCATAATGCAATGAACATGATTGAAACAGATTCACGAACACAGATGTCCAGAATACTGTGGAATTATGAAATGAAAACAGAGCTTTTTCGTATCGGCTTCAATGTGGAAGGCATACCCGTGTTCGCCGGGCTACGTCACACGCATACGTCATCCTCAGAGGCGTTTCGAACCGGAAGTTTAGCGGCAAATTTAAAATGTCACTTTATAAGTTAACCCGGCCGTATTGGCATGTGTTATAATGTTAAGATTTCATCATTGATATATAAACTATCAGACTGCGTGGTCGGTAGTAGTGGGTTTCAGTAGGCCTTTAAATTATTAGAGTTCCGGTCAGACGTTTTTTACGGGACACATTTCCGGCGTTGTTGTTGTTTCCGGATGAGGATATGCTGCTCTGTTATTGATTGAAGTAAAGTCTGAATGTCATTAAAAAAATTAGCTCCATCTTTTGACACTTCTTCCACCCCCCTCCTTGCACGCTACACCGCTACAACAAAGATGACGGGGAGAAGACGCTGCCGAAGGTGAGCCACGTAAATAAGACCACCCACCAGGCGGCGCATCCGGAAGCGACTGTCAGAAAGCGGCTTGAAGATGATCTGTAAAACCTGCTCAGTGGCCTAGTGGATATAGTGTCCGCCCTGAGATCGGTAGGTTGTGAGTTCAAACCCCGGCCGAGTCATACCAAAGACTATAAAAATGGGACCCATTACCTCCCTGCTTGGCACTCAGCATCAAGGGTTGGAATTGGGCGTTAAATCACCAAAAATGATTCCCGGGCGCGACACTGCTGCTGCTCACTGCTCCCCTCACCTCCCAGGGGGTGAACAAGGGGATGGGTCAAATGCAGAGGACACATTTCACCACACCTAGTGTGTGTGTGTGACAATCATTGGTACTTTAACTTTAACTACTTTAAAACATAATCTATGCAACATTTTGACCAAAGAGCCACAATCAAATGTTATGGAAGGAAGTGTTTTACATTTAGAAAAAAATAATATTAATATGACTCCATCACCCCCCGCGATCCTGAACGGGACAAGCAGTAGAAAATGGATGGATGGATGACTCCTTTAATGCGCCCTATAATCCGGTGTGCCTTATATATGAAAAAAAAGATAGAAAATAGACCATTCATTGGCAGTGCGCCTTATAATCCGGTGCGCCCTATGGTCCGGAAAATACGGTAGTCTTTAAACAAAAATAACACATTACAATGGAACTTCCATTTATAAACCCCTCATTTTACAAACTTTTCGATTTACGAACCCCTCATTGTACGAATATTTCCATTAACGAGCCTCAGGCCAAAAAAAAAAAAAAGCTTTGGTGTA
Source organism: Entelurus aequoreus (assembly GCF_033978785.1). Taxonomy (NCBI): domain Eukaryota; kingdom Metazoa; phylum Chordata; class Actinopteri; order Syngnathiformes; family Syngnathidae; genus Entelurus; species Entelurus aequoreus. The sequence continues at coordinate 22,205,127 of NC_084733.1, forward strand.
CGGACGTTGTCTCAGTGTAGGAACATTCCAGCCACCCATTGTGTGCCCCTCTATGTATAGCCATTTTGTGCCCGGCAGCACATCCAATGTGTGCTAGCGGATCGATCTCAGGTGCTCATTCTGTCAACACAGCAGTGCTGTAATAAGCCATTGTGCTACTTTGTGTGCTTTTTAAGTGTTATTTAGCCTTTTTATAGCATTTTTCGAATGTTGTTGTTATTTTTAACACGTTCACATCACATCATAAACAATGGTGATGTCATCGTGTTTTAGGTTGTAGTCTACAATAGAGAGTATTTTTTATGCGTGTGGATTTTGGCACAATTTTAACGGCATAAACATTTGTCTACTGTTTGGTATTTTTCAGAATTTAATAGCCGTCTTTTTGTGTCCTGGACTACTAAAGCCGTGATAAAACGCGTTATTAAAAAAATGAAAGGTGCTAAAAACAAAACCAGCAAGCAATGCGGAAAATGAGTGGCAGGCATGAAGCAAAGCTGCGGCCATCATAGCAGAGGTGGACAAGCAGACAAAGAGCCATAAAAGATGTCCGGGGTGATAAAAGCTGACATGGACTCGTCCTATGTGGCCTCCCAGGTGAATACAAGACACAACTGCACTGCCGGTACCAATTACTCTGCTGCTGATTTTTTTTCTTCTCCCAACAGGAGCATGAGAAGCTCAGGTTTTTTGCAGTCATTAAAATACTAGCTGATATTTTTATCTCGACTCTGGATTAAATTAACACAATGTAAAATATCCTTGCAAAAAATTATTGTTTCATTTCTTACCTCATTTTGGCTTTTTCCTGTCAGGGGTCACACTGGTTTGGGTTTAGTTTTTACGACGGATGTTCTTCCTGACACAACCTTCAATCAAACTGAAGTAAATTAATTAAAGGCCTAGTGAAATGAAATTTTCTTATTCAAACGGGGATAGCAGATCCATTCTATGTGTCATACTTGATCATTTCGCGATATTGCCATATTTTTGCTGAAAGGATTTAGTAGAGAACATCGACGATAAAGTTCGCAACTTTTGGTCTCTGATAAAAAAAAAAGCCATGCCTGTACCGGAAGTAGCGTGACGTCGCAGGTTGAAGGGCTCCTCACATTTCCCCACTGTTTACACCAGCAGCGAGAGCGATTCGGACCGAGAAAGCGACGATTACCCCATTAATTTGAGCTAAGATGAAAGATTCGTGGATGAGGAACGTGAGAGTGAAGGACTAGAGTGCAGTGCAGGACGTATCTTTTTTCGCTCTGACCGTAACTTAGGTACAAGGGTTCATTGGATTCCACACTTTCTCCTTTTTCTATTGTGGATCACGGATTTGTATTTTAAACCACCTCGGATACTATATCCTCTTGAAAATGAGAGTCGAGAACGCGAAATGGACATTCACAGTGACTTTTATCTCCACGACAATACATCGGCGAAGCACTTTAGCTACGAAACTAACGTGATAGCATCGGGCTTAACTGCAGATAGAAACAAAAGAAATAAGCCCCTGACTGGAAGGACAGACAGAAGATCAACAATACTATTAAACCATGGACCTGTAACTACACGGTTAATGCTTTCCAGCCTGGCGAAGCTTAACAATGCTGTTGCTAACGACGCCATTGAAGCTAACTTAGCTACGGGACCTCACAGAGCTATGCTAAAAACCTTAGCTATCCACCTACGCCAGCCCTCATCTGCTCATCAACACCCGTGCTCACCTGCGTTCCAGCGATCGACGGCGCGACAAAGGACTTCACCCGATCATCGATGCGGTCTGCGGCTAGCGTCGGATAGCGCGTCTGCTATCCAACTCAAAGTCCTCCTGGTTGTGTTGCTGCAGCCAGCCGCTAATACACCGATCCCACCTACAGCTTTCTTCTTTGCAGTCTTCATTGTTCATTAAACAAATTGCAAAAGATTCACCAACACAGATGTCCAGAATACTGTGGAATTTTGCAATGAAAACAGACAACTTAATAGCTGGCCACAACGGTGTCCCAAAATGTCCGCTACAATCCATGACGTCACGCGCAAATGTCATCAAATCTAGACCGGAAGTTTCCCGGGAAATTTAAAATTGCACTTTATAAGTTAACCCGGCCATATTGGCATGTGTTGCAATGTTAAGATTTCAGACTGTGTGGTCGGTAGTAGTGGGTTTCAGTAGGCCTTTAAATTAAACGTATTTAAAGGCTGCGCCCGCATTCTGTAACGTACTAGAATCCTTCGGAATCGTTAATCACCCGTCTGTCCAGTCTCCTTGCCTCCGACTTGGGAAGGAAGCAAGTGAGTGTGAAGGACAGTGCTCAGAAGAAGAAATAGACGACGTACATTAAACTGAAGAAAGAAATCCTCCAAAACATGACCGACTGTGCCACAAAGTTAGCACAGCAATTTAAGCGTATCACTGCCAGTCTGCACCATACTGAAGCAGAAAGAGTCTAACGCCAGCCCGGAATAATAAAATAATATCTAAACCAGGGATCGGCGACCCAAAATGTTCAAAGAGTCATATTGGACCAAAAAATAAAAAATAAAAATCTATCTGAAGCCGCAAAAAATTAAAAGCCTTATATAATAGTGTATATATAGTGTCTATATTAGTTGTATTAGCCTACCATCAAAGGCTGACGCAAATCTTCGTCGACAGAAATGTTGTATTTTAATTTTTATTCTACACATTTTTGCAACATTGGAAATCATTAGTAAAATGGAGGCTTCTCACAGGATGAGATAACTTCTGGAAATCACTGACTCAGATTGGCCAAAGGTTAAGATGTGTGTGTCCAACTTTAAAGAAACGTCAGGGTGTCTTCTGCTAATGGATTAACTACAATCTTTGCAAGCTGGGTAACGTTTGCTGTGGTCTGGAACAACACGGCACACAAACAACTATGAGAAATGCCGCCAATATTACACACAGATAATATGTCATGAGACATGCAAATATAATATATAATAAATTAAATACACAGAGGACATAAGTACAGGGAATTAAATGAGTTCAAATATAGCTACAAACGAGGCATAATGATGCAATATGTACATACAGCTAGCCTAAATAGCATGTTAGCATCGATTAGCTTGCAATCATGGATTGACCAAATATGCCTGATTAGCACTCCAGCAAGTCAATACAATCAACAAAGCTCACCTTTGTGCATTCACGCACAGCATAAAAAGTTTGGTGGACAAAATGAGACAAAGAAGTGGCATAAAACACATCTTTATGTGGCAGCATCAGAGAAAGTTGTACATGTAAACAAACTACGATGAGTTCAAGGGTCGCTGAAATTAGTAGGACAAAACGGTGCTTGCCAAATACTCTCATCCGTGAAGCATATTTAATATAAACACTGGGATTTCTAACAATTAGGAAGGTTTGTGTCTTGTTTATCCTCCTACAGAAAATATATTAAAACAAAAAATATATTTTTTTCTTCATCTTTTTCCATTTTCACACAGCTCTGAAAGAGGTCCAGGGAGCCACTAGGGCGGCGCTAAAGAGCCGCATGTGGCTCTAGAGCTGCGGGTTGCTCACCCCCGATCTAAACGAAGGAAATGTATCAATCAAAATATGGAAAATCAGCAGGAAGGCGATACCGTAGAAGTTTACTCTCCAAGGTAAATGTTGAACAATATTATTAAAGTACTTCATAAAACTACTGGAGTTGTGAGTAGTACATGCTACTGTATCGTTTTTTTCAAACAAAATGTACTGTCTAAAAGTAAAAGGCATGTTACTCGGTATGTTTCGATCAAGGACTTTTGCAGCCGACTCAGTTGATACTAATACCGTTACAATATATCAACACAATATTTAAACTATTTATTTTATTTTATTTTATTACATATAATGGTTTGTTTAAAACAAAGTCAGTCGTACACAATAACTAAGTAAAAGGAAAATCCACTCTTGAAAAACGGTAGTTTTTGACCTCAAAGTCCTCAAGGGTGCAAGGAATTATTCCCCCAGATTCTAAACATTAAGAAATACAACAAATAAATTATTTTGAGGAAATACAAATATGGATCTGACCATATACTGATACTAGTCTTGGTATCGACAACACCAATTTATGGATTGATTCGACCTCCTTTTACATGTCGCGTACTGACTGTTGTACTTAATGTTGACAGTTCTTATATTATCCTCTCTCCAGCTCTTATTAATCTTTTTGTGAATTTTCTGTTAATAACTGCTTACTTTCTGCTGCAACGTGGTTCCATCTACACTTCTTTAACTTATGAGCCGTTGTTTTGTTCTGTTAGTTTGTGTTTTGGTTTCCATGGGTGCTGACTAGTGTCACCTGCCTCTGATTAGTGTTCAGGACGCTCACCTGCTCCTGGGCACTAATCAGAGAGCTACTTAATTATTCCTGTTTTTGGCCACACCAATTAAATTGATAATTAATTTCAATGGGAGACATTGACTTGAAACACAAGTGTTTTGAGTTAAGAGCTCTGTCACAGAACCAATTAAGCTCGTAATGGAGGTACTACTGTGGTTGCTAAACAACACCCTTGTCCGTGCAGTTACAGCGGGGGTTTTGGAGAGCGGATCGAACTGTTGTGTGAGAAATTACGAGTAAGTCCGACATATGCGGCCATTGTTTGTTTTTGATTGATTGATTGATTGATTGATTGATTGATTGAGAAGTTTATTGACATCTTAAAGAATTGCATCTATGTAATGCTTTAAAAAGGCTAATGTATGGCACAAAAAGCCAAAAGGCTTCTTTCCTTTGTGGTCCATGAAATATTCATCACATTTGATACATTCAATAATAAAAGATATATAACCTGTAACATGTATATAAAAAAATTACGTACATTTTTTTTAATAAATTATGTGATTTAGGGCTATATAAATAAACATTGATTGATGATTGATGTACATATACACAGTATACATGTCAGGTGATTTGAAAAACAATATATACCGTATTTTTCGGAGTATAAGTCGCACCGGCCGAAAATGCATAATAAAGAAGGAAAAAAAACATATATAAGTCGCACTGGAGTATAAGTCGCATTTTTGGGGGGAAATTTATTTGATAAAACCCAACACCAAGAATAGACATTTGAAAGGCAATTTAAAATAAATAAAGAATAGTGAACAACAGGCTGAATAAGTGTACGTTATATGAGGCATAAATAACCAACTGAGAACGTGCCTGGTATGTTAACGTAACATATTATGGTAAGAGTCATTCAAATAACTATAACATATAGAACATGCTATACGTTTACCAAACAATCTGTCGCTCCTAATCGCTAAATCCCATGAAATCTTATACGTCTAGTCTCTTACGTGAATGAGCTAAATAATATTATTTGATATTTTACGGTAATGTGTTAATAATTCCACACATAAGTCGCTCCTGAGTATAAGTCGCACCCTCGGCCAAACTATGAAAAAAAACTGCGGCTTATAGTCCAAAAAATACGGTACAAAAAATGGGTGAGGGGGGGTTATATACACTATGTAAATGTGTTGTACTTGCCTTGTCAGCAAAATAATAGCACAAGCAACACAGTAGTGGTGCAGGTTTTGACACAATTTCACTCTTTCAGCAGTCGAAGAATTAACTTTACACAAACAATTCAACGCAGTCATGTGACGACATTAGGGTCAACATGGCAATGACAACCGTTATGATCCGCTGCCCGGATCATGTTTTGTTCCGTTAGTTTTGACTACCTCAGTTCTGTTTTCTGCACCCCTGGGTTTGTGTTTCTGTTGCCATGACTGCAGATTAGTTTCACCTGCCTCTGATTAGTGTTCGGGACGCTCACCTGCTCCTGGGCACTAATCAGAGAGCTATTTATTCTGTCATGTCTGTTCATGTTTTTGTTTTGGCCGTGTGTTTGTTTTTTGGACTCTTTTTAGTTCCTGGTTGCACTTCCTTGTTTGTTTGTTTCCATAGCAACTTCTTAGTTTTCACCTGTCCTGTCACGCACCTGTTTCACATTTTGAGTCACGCACCTGTTTTCACTGATCATGTCACTATTTAAATCTGTCTGTTTCTGTTGTTCGTCCTGGCGACCTCGCACTTTTTCATCACTCTGATTCATGTCATGTTCACAGTTCCTTGTCAGGTAAGTTCTGTTTATTAATGCCACAGTTAGTGTTTTTGTTTCATTGTTCATAGTTTCTGCCTTTTGTGCAAGTTTTATTTTCATAGCCAAGTTTTTGTACTTCCGCCATTGTGCGGAAAAGTGTGCACACTTGCTTGCATTGTGCATTTGTTTATTCTTTTTTTGAGTGTTAATATTAAATCATGTTTCTTAATTCACGTCTTGCCCGTGCCAATTTTCCGTTGCCTTCCGGAGAAACAAAACCCAAGAACCAAGTCGTGACATATTCCTGTTTCTTTCCACATTCAGTCTGGCTTCCTTGTTTGCGACACGCAACGGTTAACGACGGCTATAGTTTTTGATTCCTGTTTGTACGCTAGCTCCCACGCTAGGCTCTTTCTTAGCTTAGCCACCCGTGCTATCGGCACGCTTTTGTTTTTCCTGCATGATTTATGAGAAATAAATCATTTCCTACCTGCACGCTTCGTCCAGGAGAACAACCTCCGCATAAACATGCGACCAAGTCAGGGGGGGGGGGGGCGTGGCCTGCAGACCTGCAGCGAAGCGGGGTGTGCCAGGACCGGCTTCGAAATCAGCGACAGGTGCGTAGATGACCCCCACCTGGGAGTGTTTATCTGATCACCTGTCGCTCTGTTAAAGGCAGCAGCCGGGAAGGAGAGAGGAAGAGTTGTTGATGGCGGAGAGCAAAGACGAACACGAGCACGAGCGAGAGAGAGACAGAGACAGACACTGATGGCTGAAAAGCAACAGAAAGAACATTTAGTGAAAAATAAAACATTGTTCTCAAAGATGAACGAGGCTGTCATGTCCGTCCTTGGTGGTCCGAAGAACCCTTTTAAATATAACCTGTGGATGTATTAGTTTGTGTTTTTACTGCGGACCACACAAACTCGACATCAAGTCGGTCACAATTCCGGGTAACAAAAAGTGAGAGATCAGGGCTATCAAGAAACAAAATCCAGCGTGATGCTGGGAATAAAGCAACAGCCAGCGTTGTTAATTACTGCACAATCTCTTCTCACTCGGCTGCCACTATTGATGAGCGGGCTCGCTCGCTGCTACGTTTTAAATTGATGTGACTGTCAGCTTCAATTACGGCTCTAATGTCTTGGATCAAGGCTGGGGTTGGCACGGGTGGTCCAGGTGCAACGAGGGTCATCAGCAGGAAGTGTGTGTTGTGTCATGGTGTGTGAAGGTTAAACAAAACAATATTTCCATTTTTTTTTTCCCCCCATTAAAAAAAATCCACTTTGGTGACAGTAATCAGAGGTTTTCAACTGAAGGTAATGCAGCAGTGGGGCCATGACATTTTTGGTAATTTTTTATAATATATATTTTTATATTTCCCCTCACAATTTTTCCACAAATCTAAATGTCTTTAAGTACCCACCAAAGTTGAAGTGCCACTGATAGTCACCCACACACTAGGTGTGGTGAAATTACCCTCTGCATTTGACCCATCCCCTTGTTCCACTCCCTGGGAGGTGAGGGGAGCAGTGAGCAGCAGCGGTGGCCGCGCTCGGGAATCATTTTGGTGATTTAACCCCCAATTCCAACCCTTGATGCTGAGTGCCAAGCAGGGAGGTAATGGGTCCCATTTTTATAGTCTTTGGTATGACTCAACACTGAGCCAACACACTGTCGTGTAGTTAAAAGTGAAGAAATAATAACACTTAGCATTCAAGATAGCTAGCGATTAGCGATCTAGTTGCCATTATGACTGCACAATTAATCGACATCAAATTGACATCGATGTTTTGATTAGTGCAATAAATAACTGCAAGGAGCTTAATTTCATGCAAAGCAGCTTCCAGTAGGCAAAATATGTGACGGAATGTGCTGGGGCCTTATGATTGCCTTGTCTCTGCTTCGTCTGCGTGCTGTCGTCTTATCTTCGTTGAGGTCCTTGAAGTCCTTGGCTGTTAGTGGGTTAAGACAAACTAAATATCTGCGGCGAGGCAACCCCTCATATGCCGTGACTGATGACCAGTTTTGTCCTTGCACAGATAGAAAAGTACAACTTGAGCACAATAGCTAATAACTATAGCAACGGCCTTTAAGCATAAGAGTTGTGTGATAACTTACACATAATTATTCTAACACCTCTGATTAACTAATGTTTGCTAATGTTGTAAAAATGTGTAGAATAAATATTACATTTCAACTTTTCTGTCAATGAAGATTTGCTTCAGCCTGCCACAATGTAATTTTGATAGTAGGCTATTATAGCTAATATAGAAACTTACATCATGTGTTGCCTTCTTTATAAGACTTATATACGGCTTTTCATTTTTTGCGGCTCCACACAGATTTGTTTTTTGTATTTTTGGTCCAATATGGCTCTTTCAACATTTTGGGTTACTGACCCCTGATCTAGGTTGGCGGAGGGCGGGGTGCTGTCTTTACACACACAGGAAGCACATACAGACACTGAGACCCACGACTCGCCAGAAGGTAAAAAAAATAAAATAAAATAAAAAAGATTACAAAGTCAAATGTCCTGTTGTGGGAATATTTCAGCTTTAAATCGGATGGGCAATATGAGCCCATCAACGCGGACGAACAAGCGAGAATGCCGTGATCACTTGATGGCAACAAACAAAAAAAGACAACCCAACCTAGTTTTTCTAACTGGGAAAAAAACGCACTTTAAGATGTTCAAAATTTATTTAGGTTACATTTTTGCTTACAGAAATAAGTCAATTTTATTTTGTTTGTTTTTTATAGTTATTTACCTTCCAATTACAGTACGATGGTAAACACGTCTACAGTATTGAGGAATAAGAGTTTATATAATTTTGAATGGTTATTTGCATTATAATTATATATTATGATTATATTATAAACACTGTGTAGTTTTCATCGGTTAGTTCTTCGGTTTAAAAACACAATGTAGACAAACGCTCTGAGTCTGTCTGCGTAAAGCCAAATTATTTTGAAGTAAATGATTGCATATTGTTCTAATGTGTGGCACTTTGAGACAAAAATATGTTGATTGACGGACTAAAAGTGACATGTCTTCTACTCGTTATTTTCACAGATGAATGCATTTTTATGTATAAAACATAAAAAAAGCTAATCAAATCGCAATCGCAATATTGTAGGGAAACATCGCAATTAGGTTTTTTTCTTAAAATTGTGCAGCCCGAGTTGCAAGCCAACGATTTGCGCTCTAGTTGTCAGCTACTGATTAACAGGCTAGTTGTCAGCTAGCGATTACCGCTCTAGTTGCCAGCGAGCAAATAGCGTTCTCGTGGCCAGCTAACGATTAGCGCTCTACTTGTCAGCTAGCGATTAACGCCTTAGTTGTCAGCCAGCAATTAACGCCTCGGTTGCCAGCTAGTGCTTAGCGCGCGAGTTGCCAGCTAGCAATTAGCATGCTAGTTACCAGTAGGCCATTATCACTTTAGTTGTTTTCTGGCGATTATCGCTCTAGTTGCCAAATAGCCATCAGTGCGCTAAGTTGTCAACTAGCGAATCACATTCGAGTCGCCAGCTAGCTATTACCTGCTCGTTATCAGCTAATGATTAGCACACTAGTTGCCAGCTGACGATTAGAATGTGTTAGTTGCCAGCTAGCAATTAGAGGCACAATACTGTTATGATTTAAATATCATTAGTATTTCACAATAATAAGGTACCTTTAGGACCAGTTTAATGTAAAGTACGATCATAATTTCAAAGGGGATATAAATATAGGTCAGGGTTCCCCGCTCCTCCTCTCCATGAGTTTGGGGGTCTTTAACCCAGAAAACATTGAAGACCTCTGATTTATTTTTTGTGAGCAGCGTGCACATGTTATTTGCATAAAAGCCATTAGGGAGGCACTATAATTTTCATGCTGATAACGTCCTGCTTCTCAAGACTGATAACATATTTATATGTATTATTTTTTGCATTAAATTAATTTAACAGTAGTTTGTGCACACCTTTCATTGCGGCTGGCTTTGGGGCAGTTTCTCTAGCAGCATGCAACTTTGTCGGCTTTTAAAACACCGTCATAGCCATGCTGGCATTTCAGATGACTGGTAAGGTTTGGTGTGTAGAAGCGCCATACTTTTTTCCCCCTTTCTTGCGGAATGTTTGCAGATGATGTACAAACCCCGTTTCCATATGAGTTGGGAAATTGTGTTAGAAATACAATGATTTGCAAATCATTTTCAACCCATATTCAGTTGAATATGCTACAAAGACAACATATTTGATGTTCAAACTGATAAACTTTTTTTTTTTTCGCAAATATTCATTAACTTTAGAATTTGATGCCAGCAACACGTGACGAAGAAGTTGGGAAAGGTGGCAATAAATACTGATAACGTTGAGGAATGCTCATCAAACACTTATTTGGAACATCCCACAGGTGAACAGGCAAATTGGGAACAGGTGGGTGCCATGATTGGGTATAAAAGTAGATTCCATGAAATGCTCAGTCATTCACAAACAAGGATGGGGCGAGGGTCACCACTTTGTCAACAAATGTGTGAGCAAATTGTTGAACAGTTTAAGAACAACCTTTCTCAACCAGCTATTGCAAGGAATTTAGGGATTTCACCATCTACGGTCCGTAATATCATCAAAGGGTTCAGAGAATCTGGAGAAATCACTGCACGTAAGCAGCTAAGCCCGTGACCTTCCATCCCTCAGGCTGTACTGCATCGACAAGAGACATCAGTGTGTAAAGGATATCACCACATGGGCTCAGGAACACTTCAGAAACCCACTGTCAGTAACTACAGTTGGTCGCTACATCTGTAAGTGCAAGTTAAAACTCTCCTATGCAAGGCGGAAACCGTTTATCAACAACACCCAGAAGCGCCGTCGGCTTCGCTGGGCCTGAGCTCATCTAAGATGGACTGATACAAAGTGGAAAAGTGTTCTGTGGTCTGAAGAGTCCACATTTCCAATTGTTTTTGGAAACTGTGGACGTTGTGTCCTCCGGACCAAAGAGGAAAAGAACCATCCGAATTGTTATAGGCGCAAAGTTGAAAAGCCAGCATCTGTGATGGTATGGAGGTGTATTAGTGCCCAAGACATGGGTAACTTACACATCTGTGAACGCGCCATTAATGCTGAAAGGTACATACAGGATTTGGAGCAACATATGTTGCCATCCAAGCAACATTACCATGGACGCCCCTGCTTATTTCAGCAAGACAATGCCAAGCCACGTGTTACATCAACATGGCTTCATAGTAAAAGAGTGTGGGTACTAGACTGGCCTGCCTGTAGTCCAGACCTGTCTCCCATTGAAAATGTGTGGCGCATTATGAAGCCTAAAATACCACAACGGAGACCCCCGGACTTTTGAACAACTTAAGCTGTACATCAAGCAAGAATGGGAAAGAATTCCACCTGAGAAGCTTAAAAAATGTGTCTCCTCAGTTCCCAAATGTTTACTGAGTGTTGTTAAAAGGAAAGGCCATGTAACACAGTGGTGAACATGCCCTTTCCCAACTTCTTTGTCACGTGTTGCTGGCATCAAATTCTAAAGTTAATGATTATTTGCAAAAAAAAAATGTTTATCAGTTTGAACATCAAATATGTTGTTGTAGTGCATTCAATTGAATATGGGCTTAAAAGGATTTGCAAATCATTGTATTCCGTTTATATTTACATCTAACACAATTTCCCAACTCATATGGAAACGGGGTTTGTAAAATAGCATGCGAGGTGTCTGCCTCTGAGACAGTGAATACGTCCCACGCCATCAACACCATCTTTGTTTACAATGATGTCAGTAAATGTTCACTACCTCCAAACGAGGTAAAAGAACAAGAGTGTTTGTTTTGGTTGCCCTAACCCGGGGGTCAGCAACCCGCGGCTCTCGAGCCGCCCTAGTGGCTCCCTGGAGCATTTTTAAAAAAGGATTGAAAATGGAAAATATGGGGGGAAAATAATTGTTTAGTTTTAGTATATTTTTTGTTTGAGGACAAACATGACACAAACCTTCCCAATTGTTAGACAGCCCACCGTTTAATATGTTTGTGTGTTTGCTTCACTGATGAGAGTATTTGGTGAACATCGTTTTGTCCTACTAATTTCGGCGGGGCTTGAACTCACCATAGTGTGGACTGTGACGCAACAGTTTGTTTACATGTAAAATCTTCCACTCCTTCTTTGTCTCATTTTGTCCACCAAATGTTTTATACTGTGCGTGAATGCACCAAAGTGCGCTTTGTTGATGTTATTGACTTGTTGGAGTGCTAATCAGGCATATTTGGTCAGCGCATGACTGCAAGCTAATAAATGCTTACATGCTATTTAGGCTAGCTGTATGTACATATTGCATCATAATGCCTCATTTGTAGGTATATTTGAGCTAATTTAATTTTATTTACTTGTATCCTCTTTGTATATAATTTAGTTCTGCATGTCTCATGACACATTATCTGTATGTAATATTGGCTGCATTTCAGATTGTTGTTTGAGTGCCATGTTGTTCCAGACCACAGCAAACATTACCTAGCTTGCCAAAATTGTAATAAATCTATTAAAAGAAGACAGCCTGCCGTTTCCTTTAACTTGGACACACACATCTATACCTATGGCCATTAAAAGCCAGTCATTTCCAGGAGTTATCTCACCTTCTGAGTAACCTCATTTACTAATGGTTTCTAATGTTGTAAAAATGTGTAGAATAATTATTACATTTCAACATTACTGTCAACTAAAAGACTTGCTTTAGTCTGCGACACATAGTCATTTTGATAGTAGGCTATTATAGCTAATATAGACACTTACGTCATTTGTTGCCTTCATTAAAAGACTTATATACAGCTTTTCATGTTTTGCGGCTCCAGACATATTTGTTTTTTGCATTTTTGGTCCAATATGGCTCTTTCAACCTTTTGGGTTGCCGACCCCTGCTACAACCCACCAGTACAGTCACAGGAGGGTTTTTTAAATTTTATTTTATCAGAGCTATTTTTTTCTAATAATGTGACGTCATCATTTGTGATATCGACCCAGCAATTTATTGTGCGCCACTAAAAGCGGTATTATATTTGTTTGCAAAGTTGAATCAAACATTTGCAGGAAACCAACAAAACACACACAATGTAAAGTAATGACTGCTATTTTGGAATGTACAATAATGTACATAATTGTAGTCATTTACAATAGGGTTGAATATCTTGAAGTGCACTTGAATTTTGAATAATGACATGCATGTATTAGTAATGTTTATTAATAAAACAAATATATGTGATGATATTTTTGTTACTGTACTATGACATAAATAATATTAACAATCATTTAAAGGAAACGAGCCGATTCTGAAACATATATATATATATATATATATATATATATATATATATATATATATATATATATATATATATATATATATATATATGTATATATATATGTATATATGTATATGTATATATATATATATATATATATATATATATATATATATATATATATATATATATATATATATATATATATATATATATATATATATATATACATACTATGACATAAATAAAATTAACAATCATTTAAAAGAAACGAGCCGAGTCTGAAACATATATGTATATATATACTGTATATATATATATATATATATATATATATATATATCAGTGACATATATATATATATATATATATATATATATATATATATATATATATATATATATATATATATATATCAGTGGGCACGGCCTCACCTGCCATCATGGAAAGAAAAAAAATTTAAAAAGAAAAAACAATTAATTAAATTGTTATATGTATCCAGTGATTATACTAAAGTTATTTTCCATTTAACTTCACCAGTTTTAGATTATTGTTATTTTTATTTTCACATTTGCCGTTCAAATACTGAGAAGAGACGGTGCGGTGATCAGCAGCCAGTTGAGGCACGTCACTGCGTTGAGCCTCACCATGGATTGTGCGCAATGACTCGGCTAACTGCTGGCCTGCTGTGCAGTGAGACCGTATTGCTATATGAATTATATTATACATTTCCATAATTTAGTTAGCTGAGGTATATAATGTACAGTGTATTTTGTCAACAACTGTATGTGTGTAAAGTATTTCTTGTGCTGAGCGATCATAAAACTGCTGCGAAGACGCACTGTGTGAGGCTCGCCTCATAACCCCGCCTCCTTGTGCCAAGCATCTCCGCCGCAGAATGCACCACCCGACAGGAGCGCCACACCAACCAAAGCCCACACCAAACCCTCCACGTGCAAGACCGAATCCACCCAAAAAAAGTCACTTAACAAGAAGCCAAAAAGTGCAAAAACAACAATGCTCGCGCCGGAGGAGCTGGGAACGACCGCAGGGACACAACATTAGGTACACCTGCAGACTGCAGCACGGATTTCATATTTCATTCATTTACAACTCTTCCAACACGAACACCACTGTTCCCGCACTTATAAGTAAAGGTAAGACCATAATAACGTTTTTTTTTATTAAATGTGCTTTTTTGTGTGCTACAGTTTGTATGTGTAAAGTTAAGTTAAAGTACCAATGATTGTCACACACACACTAGGTGTGGTGAAATTTGTCCTCTGCATTTGACCCATCCCCTTGTTCACCCCCTGGGAGGTGAGGGGAGCAGTGGGCAGCAGCGGCGCCGTGCCTGGGAATAATTTTTGGTGATTTAACCCCCAATTCCAACCCTTCATCCTGAGTGCCAAGCAGGGAAGAATGCTGGTATGAGCTTTTAAACATAACCCGTTAACTGCTGCCAATCAAATGGTGAATAAGATACTCTTTAGGGTTCATATGTTTGTAAATCTGACTGTGATAAAGTCCGTGCCTCACCAGTCATGAACCTCACCGCACGTCACTGATATATATATATAGATATATATATATATATATATATATATATATATATATATATATATATATATATATATATATATTATAGCTGCAACTAACGATTAATTTGATAATCGATTAATCTGTTGAATATTACTTCGATTAATCGATTAATAATCGGATAAAAGAGACGAACTACATTTCTATCCTTTCAAGTATTTTATTGAAAAAAAAACAGCATACTGGCACCATACTTATTTTGATTATTGTTTCTCAGCTATTTGTACATGTTGCAGTTTATAAATAAAAAAATAATAAAAATAAAAATAAAATAAACAAAATTTAAAAAATTTAAAAAATTGCCTCTGCGCATGCGCATAGCATAGATCCAACGAATCAATGACTAAATTAATCGCCAACTATTTTTATAATCGATTTTAATCGATTTAATCGATTAGTTGTTGCAGCCCTAATATACATATATATATATATAAAACACACAATATATATTTTTATACCTGATATACTGTATATCTACATGTACTGTATATAAAACTCCTTATTATATAACTTCATAAACATGTATATACATATTACAATAAATATTGTTTTGTATTTTATCATTAACAGTACATAAGTCCTATTATTTTTAAATTCCAACAAACTAAATGTATACATTATTTACATCCATAACATGACACACAAATAGGAAGTATACAACAAGCTTGGACAATCAAGCTGTTCGTCACCCGGAGCGTGCACATTATAGTAAAGACAGAAGCATGCTAATGTGACATCTACTCACGCCTGAGGGATGCAGATGACGCATGCGTGCGTGCGTCTGTGTGTGTGTGTGTGTGTGTGTGCGTGTGTGTGTGTGTGTGTGTGTGTGGCAGGCAGGAAGTTCATTACCACTTTAGTGCTTGATGTGAGCCCATGCGGCACAAAGTGTCTCACTGGGACCAACAAAGCATGCTGGGAATTCTGTTTTGGGGAGAGTGTGTGTGTGTAGGCATGTGTGTGTGTGTGTGTATATGTGTGTGTGTGTGTGTGTGTGTGTGTGTGTGTGTGTGTGTGTGTGTGTGTGTGTGTGTGTGTGTGTGTGTGTGTGTGTGTGTGTGTGTGTGTGTGTGTGTGTGTGTGTGTGCGTGTGTGTTTGTGCGTGGGTGGTGGTGTAGGCCCCGAGCGGACACCCACAGAGATATGACAAAAAGGACAGGATTGCAAACATTAAAGGCCTACTGAAAGCCACTACTACCGACCACGCAGTCTGATAGTTTATATATCAATGATGAAATCTTAACATTGCAACACATGCCAATACGGCCGGGTTAACTTATAAAGTGACATTTAAAACTTCCCGGGAAATATCCGGCTGAAACATCGCGGTATGATGACGTATGCGCGTGACGAAGTCCGAGTAACGGAAGTTATGGTACCCCGTAGAATCCTATACCTAAAGCTCTGTTTTCATTTCATAATTCCACAGTATTCTGGACATCTTTTGCAATTTTTTTAATGAACAATGAAGGCTGCAAAGAAGACAGTTGTAGGTGGGATCAGTGTATTAGCAGCGGACTACAGCAACACAACCAGGAGGACTTTGTTGGAGCGCTAGCCGCGCTAGCCGCCGACCTCACCTTGACTTCCTACGTCCCCGGGCCGCCAAACGCATCGGGTGAAGTCCTTCGTCCTTCTGCCGATCGCTGGAACGCAGGTGAGCATGGGTGTTGATGAGCAAATGAGGGCTGGCTGGCGTAGGTGGAGAGCTAATGTTTTTAGCATAGCTCTGTGAGGTCCCGTTGCTAAGTTAGCTTCAATGGCATCGTTAGCACAGCATTGTTAACCTTCGCCAGCCTGGAAAGCATTAACCGTGTATTTACATGTCCACGGTTTAATAGTATTGTTGATTTTCTATCTATCCTTCCAGTCAGGGGTTTATTTTTTTTGTTTCTATATTAGACTTAGACTTAGACTTAGACAAACTTTAATGATCCACAAGGGAAATTGTTCAACACAGTAGCTCAGTTACAATGATGGAAAGGACAATGCAGGTATAAATAGACTAATATAGCTATAAAAAATCTAACATATATACGAATATATACATAATATGTGTACAGAGTAATTTATATACAGATATATTATATTATGTCTATAACATATATACAATATAAACCAATGACCATGTACAATATTACAGTATATGCAGTTAAAGCAAGATGCTATCACGTTAGCTCGTAGCTAAAGCATTTCGCCGATGTATTGTCGTGGAGATAAAAGGCACTGAATGTCCATTTCGCGTTCTCGACTCTCATTTTCAAGAGGATATAGTATCCGAGGTGGTTTAAAATACAAATCTGTGATCTACAATAGAAAAAGGAGAGTGTGGAATCCAATGAGCCAGCTTGTACCTAAGTTACGGTCAGAGCGAAAAAAGATACGTCCATCGCTGCCTCTCAAGTCATTCACTGTAACGTTCCTCATCTGCGAATCTTTCATCCTCGCTCAAATTAATGGGGTAATCATCACTTTCTCGGTCCGAATCTCTCTCGCTCCATTGTAAACAACGGGGAATTGTGAGGAATCCTAGCTCCTGTGACGTCACGCTACTTCCGGTACAGGCAAGGCTTTTTTTTTATCAGCGAGCAAAAGTTGCGAACTTTAACGTCGATTTTCTCTACTAAATCCTTTCAGCAAAAATATGGCAATATCACGAAATGATCAAGTATGACACATAGAATGGATCTGCTATTCCCGTTTAAATAAAAAAAAATCATTTCAGTAGGCCTTTAAGGCCTTATGACCACTTAATAAATGATGCATTGTGGGTCGTCATTTGGAATACTTGGGAAAGTATAATGACATGGTCAATTATTCATTAGTATATTGCACAACAGAACCAATGTTGTTACAGCAGTGAGGAACTAACTGCTCAGTCAGCATGAAAAGCGCTGATGAGTTCAATTGCATCGTATCGTCTGTGTTTAATCCACTGTGCCCACATTTAACCAACCACGGAGCACACTATGCAATTTAAACCAATCAGAAACAACGTAAGGCGGGTCTTAGCCTCTCTCTTTCACTCACCTCAGCTATACGTTGTTTCTGATTGGTTTAAATTGTGGTTCCGTGGTTGGTTAAATGTCGGCACACCTCCGATATGCACATGCAAATTGTGTTACACTAGTGCCGATACCAATATTTTGGTACCGGTACTGGTACCAACATTATTTTGATATTTTTCGGTACTTTTCTAAATAAAGGGGACCTTAAAAAATGGCATTATTGGCTTTATTTGAACTAAAAATCTTAGGGTATACTAAACATATGTTTCTTATTGCAAGTTTGTTCTTAAATAAAATAGTGAACATACAGGACAACTTGTCTTTTATTAGTAAGTAAACAAACAAAGGCTCCTAATTTAGTCTGCTGACATATGCAGTAACATATTGTGTCATTTTCCATTCTATTATTTTGTCAGCACTATTAAGGATAAGTGGTAGAAAATGAATTATTAATCTACTTGTTCATTTGCTGTTGATATCTGCTTACTTTCTCTTTTAACATGTTCTATCTACACTTCTGTTCAAATGTAATAATCACTTATTCTTCTGTTGTTTGATACTTTACATTAGTTTTGGATGATACCACAAATGTGTCGTTACAGGATCATACATTGGTCATATCCAAAGTCCTCATTTGTCCAGGGACATATTTCCTGAGTTTATAAACATAATATACATTTTTAAAAAACAAAAGATGACGAAAAGATATCGACGTAATCATAGCAGTATTGACTAGATACACTACTGTACTTGGTATCATTACAGTGGATGTTAGGTGTAGATCCCCCAATGGCGTTTGTTTACATTTTGACACCGGTGAGCTACGGCGTGTAGTGAAGCATGTTTAGCTATTCCTCGTCCTGCAGGGATGATACTTGTAAGAAACTCACTTTGTTTGTCGCCATGGAGACCAGGATTAGTGATTTAGAAGTAGCTAAAACACTGCCCACTGGCGCTGGACTTTAGCCGCTAGCTAGCAAGCCATGTCTTAAAGAACTTCTTCCTGAGGGCGTTTCAGTGTTATAACTTCACCTTTATCGTTAGTTTTTCGGCCAAAATGTGTCCATTCTCCCTTTTCTGTCTACACACTGTGTCTGCTTGTAAGTACTCCGTGATTGTGCGCTGCCGAACATGCTCCTCTGCTCGTAAACCAGCAATGACACGACGTGACGGCGACGGGGGCGCAGGAGGGGGTGGCGGACCGGTACTTTTTAGAGGCGGTATAGTACCGAATGTGATTCATTAGTATTGCGGTACTATACTAATACCGGTATACCATACAACCCTACTTTACACGCATGCACTTCTGAATGTATGCACACTCGTATTACTCGCTCACCAATCTGGATGCGCTCGCTCAAATTGTACACGGCTACAAGTGTTGCAAAGGTCTCCTGTAAAAAAAAGGCAGCCATTCCTGCTCCTAGCAGATCATACATACGCACGCACAGATTGTATTAAACACATGCATTTCTGAATGTACGCACACAAGTTGTGTTACATGCTCACAAATCTGGATGTGCACGCTCAAATCTTACGCGGAAGAAGTGTGGCAAAAGTCACATTTAAGTAGACAGCTTATGGAGGGTTTCTCTCTGATTAGGGACAGACGGACAAAACACACGTACGCCGATCTGAATACAAACGCTCAGATTGATATACAGACATACAAATTAGTACACACACACACGCAAATTGGATTACACGCACACATACTGAGATACGCATTTGCAAATAATTTTGCTGCAATTATACTTTCATAGATATCAGATTTCTCTGCTAGCCGAGCGTGGCTCCGGCGCAGCTCTTTGATTTGCATTGCACTTCCTGCTCTCGCAACTCACAACTTGTGATTGGATATTTACTTGTGAGTCATAAGTAAGCATCCAATCAGAGGAGGCGTATATGTCACGTTCAACAGTTCAATGTAGGGTTGTACGGTATACCAGTATTGGTATAGTACCGCGATACTAATGAATCATATTCGGTACTATACCGCCTCTAAAAAGTACCGGTCACCACCCAAACAAGATAAAGGTGAAGTTATAACACTGAAACGCCCTCAGGAAGAGTTGCTTTAAGACATGGCTAGCTAGCTAGCGGCTAAAGCTCAGCCGCAGTCGGCAGTGTTTTAGCTACTTCTAAATCACTAATCCTTGTCTCCATGGCGACAAATAAAGTGAGTTTCTTACAAGTATCATCCCTGCAGGACGAGGAATAGCTAAACATGCTTCACTACACACCGTAGCTCACCGGCGTCAAAATGTAAACAAACGCCATGGGTGGATCTACACCTAACATCCACTGTAATGATACCAAGTACAGGAACGTATCTAGTCGATACTACTATGATTACATTGATTTTTTTTTTAGCATCACAAAATCTTTTTTTCGTTTTTTAAAAATGTCTATTATGTTTATAAACTCAGGAAATATGTCCCTGGACACATGAGGACTTTGAATAAGACCAATGTACGATCCTGTAACCACTTGGTATCGGATTGATACCCAAATTTGTGGTATCATCCAAAACTAATGTAAAGTATCAAACAACAGAAGAATAAGTGATTATTACATTTTTGACAGAAGTGTAGATAGAACATGTTAAAAGAGAAAGTAAGCAGATATTAACAGTAAATGAAAGGCTTTAGGGTCAATTACTATAAATATGCAAATAAGTCAACATTTACTATTAAGTGACTGATCAAACACAACCCCAAGGTTTCTGAGGCTGCTTTTAACAGATGCACCCACCTGCTCAGTGGCCTAGTGGTTAGAGTGTCTTCCCTGAGTGAGTTCAAACCCCGCTACTTTTCCTAAATTGTCCCCACAAAGAAAAGTGTCCTTACGATAAAAGGTCAGATGTCAGGTGTTGGGTCACACAAAGACACACACACGCGCACACACACACACGCACACACACACACACACACACACACACACACACACACACACACACACACACACACACACACACACACACACACACACACACAGATATAAGTAGAAAGACAGAAAGAAACAGCTGTACTCTGATGAATGCCCTATATTCATTCCGCAGGAAGCTGCTTCATCTGTCACTACTGATGCAAGCCTTCCACTCTCGCCTTTCAACGCGCACACACACACACACGCGCACACACACACACACACACACACACACACACACACACACACACACACACACACACACACACACACACACACACACACACACACACACACACACACACTCCCAGCTGGGCTCAGCGACAAATGCTCCTTTGATGCATCTTCCTGGAGGCCAAAGCCGCCATCGACATGACTTCCTCTTTACTTTCCGATCCCTCAAAGCCCCCCCCCCCAATTCATGCATCACATTAAAGTCAATTCCGGCAGACCCCCCCCCCCCCCCCCAACCCACTGATCCCCTCACAACTCCCCCTTGAGCCATTACTCCCCCTTTAAACAAACAAGCCAATATCAGCAACGTCTAGCAATGAATAAAAAAGAAACAACTTATTGACATTTAGTAAGACAAACATCCTGTAGAATCAAACAATTGTATTTGTACTGGTCAAAGATCCTCTATGTGTCACCAGCGCCCTACTGTTTTTGAGAACTTCATGCCAAAAAACACAAGTTCATAATACTCTTTAAGACAGGAGCGTGCTGCTTTTTGTAAAAGGACCTACTGCAAACATTGTAATCAAAGATCATCTATGTGACAGGACTGCCTAGCTTTTTCTAGGAACCTTATGCAAAACCCCAGTAAAAAAAAATCCTCTATATGACAGGAGCACCCTGCTGTTTTTAGGATTGCACAGTAAAAACCCTGTCAAAAGTCTTCTGTCTGACAGGAACATGCTGCACGCTTGTAAAAACAGCATGCCGTTTTTTAAGGATAAACAGCCAAAAACACTGCTTGTCCCAGATCCATTGGAAGACAGGAGCTCACTGTTATTTATATAGATGTAATGCAAAAACATTTGTCAAAGATCGTCTACCTGACAGGAACTCATGCGTTATTTTAAGGACCTACTGCAAAAGTAGTAGTGAAAGATCCTCTACATCAGTGGTCCCCAACTTTTTTGTAGCTGGGTACCGGTCAACGCTTGAAAATTTGTCCCACGGACCCGGGGAGGGGGGGGGGGGGGATACTTTTTTTTTTTTTCATAAAGAAATACAATCATGTGTGCTTACGGACTGTATCCCTGCAGACTGTATTGATCTATATTGATATATAATGTATATCTTGTGTTTTTTATGTTGATTTAATAAAAAATAAAAAATAAAAGGGATGCCGTCAAGCTGAAGAAGGAGTCCTACCGGGTTCTTTTGGCTCATAGGACTCCTGAGGCAGCGGACAGGTACCGACAGGCCAAGCGGTGTGCGGCTTCGGCGGTCGCGGAGGCAAAAACTCGGACATGGGAGGAGTTCGGGGAAGCCATGGAAAACGACTTCCGGACGGATTCGAAGCGATTCTGGACCACCATCCGCCGCCTCAGGAAGGGGAAGCAGTGCACTATCAACACCGTGTACGGTGAGGATGGTGTTCTGCTGACCTCGACTGCGGATGTTGTGGATCGGTGGAGGGAATACTTCGAAGACCTCCTCAATCCCACCAACACGTCTTCCTATGAGGAAGCAGTGCCTGGGGAATCTGTGGTGGGCTCTCCTATTTCTGGGGATGAGGTTGCTGAGGTAGTTAAAAAGCTCCTCGGTGGCAAGGCCCCGGGGGTGGATGAGATCCGCCCAGAGTTCCTTAAAGCTCTGGATGCTGTGGGGCTGTCTTGGTTGACAAGACTCTGCAGCATCGCGTGGACATCGGGGGTGGTACCTCTGGATTGGCAGACCGGGGTGGTGGTTCCTCTCTTTAAGAAGGGGAACCGGAGGGTGTGTTCTAACTATCGTGGGATCACACTCCTCAGCCTTCCCGGTAAGGTCTATTCAGGTGTGCTGGAGAGGAGGCTACACCGGATAGTCGAACCTCGGATTCAGGAGGAACAGTGTGGTTTTCGTCCTGGTCGTGGAACTGTGGACCAGCTCTATACTCTCGGCAGGGTCCTTGAGGGTGCATGGGAGTTTGCCCAACCAGTCTACATGTGTTTTGTGGACTTGGAGAAGGCATTCGACCGTGTCCCTCGGGAAGTCCTGTGGGGAGTGCTCAGAGAGTATGGGGTATCGGACTGTCTGATTGTGGCGGTCCGCTCCCTGTATGATCAGTGCCAGAGTTTGGTCCGCATTGCCGGCAGTAAGTCGGACACGTTTCCAGTGAGGGTTGGACTCCGCCAAGGCTGCCCTTTGTCACCGATTCTGTTCATAACTTTTATGGACAGAATTTCTGGGCGCAGTCAAGGCGTTGAGGGGATCTGGTTTGGTGGCTGCAGGATTAGGTCTCTGCTTTTTGCAGATGATGTGGTCCTGATGGCTTCATCTGGCCAGGCTCTTCAGCTCTCGCTGGATCGGTTCGCAGCTGAGTGTGAAGCGACTGGGATGAGAATCAGCACCTCCAAGTCCGAATCCATGGTTCTCGCCCGGAAAAGGGTGGAGTGCCATCTCCGGGTTGCGGAAGAGACCCTGCCCCAAGTGGAGGAGTTCAAGTACCTCGGAGTCTTGTTCACGAGTGAGGGAAGAGTGGATCGTGAGATCGACAGGCGGATCGGTGCGGCGTCTTCAGTAATGCGGACGCTGTATCGATCCGTTGTGGTGAAGAAGGAGCTGAGCCGGAAGGCAAAGCTCTCAATTTACCGGTCGATCTACGTTCCCATCCTCACCTATGGTCATGAGCTTTGGGTTATGACCGAAAGGACAAGATCACGGGTACAAGCGGCCGAAATGAGTTTCCTCCGCCGGGTGGCGGGGCTCTCCCTTAGAGATAGGGTGAGAAGCTCTGCCATCTGGGGGGAGCTCAAAGTAAAGCCGCTGCTCCTCCACATCGAGAGGAGCCAGATGAGGTGGTTCGGGCATCTGGTCAGGATGCCACCCGAACGCCTCCCTAGGGAGGTGTTTAGGGCACGTCCGACCGGTAGGAGGCCACGGGGAAGACCCAGGACACGTTGGGAAGACTATGTCTCCCGGCTGGCCTGGGAACGCCTCGGGATCCCCCGGGAGGAGCTGGACGAAGTGGCTGTGGAGAGGGAAGTCTGGGCTTCCCTGCTTAAGCTGCTGCCCCCGCGACCCGACCTCGGATAAGCGGAAGAAGATGGATGGATGGATGGATGGATGGATAAAAAATAAAAATTTTGATTAATTTTTCTTTTTTTTTAATTTCTTGCGCGGCCCGGTAGATGTAGATGTAGATGATGTAGAGCAGTGGTCCCCAACCACCGGTTGGTACCGGGCCGCACAAGAAATTAATTTTTTTTTTATTTTTTTTAATTAAATCAACATAAAAAACACAAGATACACTTACAATTAGTGCACCAACACAAAAAACCTCCCTCCCCCATTTACACTCATTCACACTCATTCGCACAAAAGGGTTGTTTCTTTCTGTTATTAATATTTCTGGTTCCTACATTATACTGTATATCAATATAGATCAATACAGTCTGCATGGATACAGTCCGTAAGCCGGACAAATTTTCAAGCGTTGACCGGTCCGCAGTTACAAAAAGGTTGGGGACCACTGCTCTACATAACAGGAACACATTCGGTTTCAAGGATCAACTGCCCAAAACATTGCTCGTCAAAGATTCTTCGAAAGACAGGAGCGCCCTGCTGTTTGACCCACCTACTGCCAAAAACATGTGTGGGGGGGGGGGGGGGGGGGGCGTGGCCTGCGGACCTTTAGCTAAGTGGGGCGTGCCAGGACTGGCTTCGAGATCAGCGGCAGGTGCGTAGATGACACAGCTGAGAGTGTTTGTCTGATCACCTGTCGCTCTGTTAAAGGCAGCAGTCGGGATGGAGAGGGGATGGTTGTTGATGGTGGAGAGCGAAGCTGAGCGCGAGCGAGACACGACACTGGAGAAAAACCATTCATGTGCTCACTTGAGAAAAAGACAGCTGCTGAAAAGCACCCAAAAGACTTTGCACGTTTTATTGTAAAATAGAACCCTTTTGCAAACCTGGAAGAGCCTGGCATGTCGATGATTGGTGGTCCGACGAACCCGGAGGAACAAGACCTCCACAGACAGGAACACACTGCTCTTTTTAAGGACCCACTGCCAAAATTCTAGTCAAAGATCCTCTGAATGATATGTACACTCTGCTGTTTGAAGGACCTGCCATAAAAATGCTCGTCAATTATCCTCTTTATGACAACACAAGTGAAATGTTTTTTAAGGAACCTACAGAAATAGTAGTCAAAGGTCATCTGCATTGAGGATCAACTGCAAAATAGTAGTCAAACACCTTCGATATGACAGGAGCCCGCTGCTGTTTTTAAGGACCCACTGTTAAAAATGCTTGTCAAAGATCCTCTATAAAGCAACAGGAGCGCACTGTTCTTTTTAAGGGCCTACTGCAAAAATAGTACGTAAATGGTCAAAGGTCCTCTACATGACAGAAACTCATGCTCTTTTTAATTGTCATTGCACAAGTGCAACGCAATTTTGTTTTCAGCACAAACCCGTTCAAGATTAGACAAACTGTGTACAGGGTTACGGAACAAGAACGCTGATGGGTCACCACAAGGCACCCATGTAAAAGATGGGAAAAAGGTAGACGCTGGGGGACGATGTGTAAAAAAAATACAATCTCAGACTGGGCTCCTAAGGGGGCCCTGTCTGGAGTGGGAAAAAACCCATAACAAACCACATATACATATTACAACATACAACTCGAGACTTGCAACAGAGGGGAGGGAGTGGGGGCTACGGAGGCAGGGGGGTGGGGGTATATGTGTGTGGCGTATATATTTCGTGGATGCATGTGTGTGTAAGCCTGTAGCGTGTCGCTGTTCCGCGACCTTGGTGTTCTTGCAGCTGCCAGTCAGTCCAAAGCCTTGATCTTGTGCAGTCGCTAGTCCAAAGTCAACAACAACAGGTGTGTGTCCATGAGAGACAAGAAAGGAATTTGTTGTGTCTTCGCTGCACTGTCCTTCAGGAGA
The DNA here is from genome assembly GCF_033978785.1 of Entelurus aequoreus. NCBI lineage: Eukaryota > Metazoa > Chordata > Actinopteri > Syngnathiformes > Syngnathidae > Entelurus > Entelurus aequoreus. The sequence continues at coordinate 22,231,121 of NC_084733.1, forward strand.
GTCTCGAAGCCAGGGAAACTATCCGAATTAGAATGATTTGTTTGCGAGCGAAAATAAAATGTGCTTTTCACACATGCCTATTACTGGTCCTCAAATTCATCCTGTAGGGCAGACGGTCCCATGTTATCCAAATCACAAGTGTCCACAGTTCTGTCCGCATCCTCCAATCATTTGTGGCAGCTTTGGGGTACTTTGAAGGCTGCCAGCATCTTCCAATTTATCAACAAACCAGAGCAACGCTTACTCCAATCAGCAGATGTCCTGTTGTCATAATTCCGAATAGGTGGATATCTTCAACGTCCTCGACTAAAAGGGTCGCCTGGCACGCGGCACTCCTTCTTCTCCCAAGAGTCCGTCGTGTGTCCAGCAACAACTGCTCCGTCAAGACAGGCAGGTTCCCCCAAACCCAAGATCTTGTCAATTTCATTGAGAGGCCAGTTAATTAGTTCTATTGTTTAGATTTGGAGAGCAGTGCAAAAAGAGGCATCAAGAAAGCTAAGACAAGACAAAAGAAGCAAGCAGGAGAGATAAGGGAGAGGGAAGGGGAGCGTCCGCCCTCGATGAGTGCCAGAGAGAAAAACACTGCTCATCAAAGATCTCCTGTAAAACAGGAGCGCTATGCTGTTTGACGCACCTACTACAAAAATCATTTGCCGAAGAACCTCTGAATGACAGGAGCACTCTGCTGTTTTTAAGGACCTACTAGTCAAAGATCCTCTATATAATAATAGAAGTGCACTGCTCTATTCGAGGGCCTACTTAAAAAATAGTAGTCAAATATCCTCTATATCTGTGATTTTCAAACTCTAGACCATGGGTGCCAAACTCTGGCCCGCGTGCCAAAATTGGCGCGCAGTGTAATTCCACTTGGCCTTTGAGGCGATATCAAATTAACACTAGAGCTTGCCCGCCGATTATATACAGCGGCGGTGCCACGGTAACACCGCATTCACCGCTAATTCTCATACTTGCCAACCCTCCCGGGAGACTCCCAAATTTCAGTGCCCATCCCGAAAATCGTCACGTCCGCTTTTCACCCAGTCCAACGAATGCTGGCCCAGTCACATAATATGTGCGGCTTTTGCCCGCCTTTAGCGTGACGTAAAAATGAAAGCGAAACCCAAGAGAATTGTGGCCAAAGAGGTGGGTAGAGTAGCCAGAAATTGTACTCAAGTAAGAGTACTGTTACTTTAGAGATTTATTACTCAAGTAAAAGTAAGGAGTAGTCACCCAAATATTTACTTGAGTAAAAGTAAAAAGTATGTTGTGAAAAAACTACTCAAGTTCTGAGTAACTGATGAGTAACATACACACACATATCATATATATATATATATATATATATATATATATATATATATATATATATATATACACACATATATATACATATACATATATATATATACTGTATAAATATATATACATACATTGATATATACAGTATATAATTTATATTTATTTATTTTGCCGTTTTTGTTTACATGTTAAAGGTGTTTTAATGAATATACATGCATGTTTAACATATAGATACCTTTCTTTCATGAAGACAAGAATATAAGTTGGTGTATTACCTGATTCTGATGACTTGCATTGATTGGAATCAGACAGTAGTGCTGATAATGTCCACGTTTTCAAATGGAGGAGAAAAAAAGTTCCTCCTTTCTGTCTAATACCACATGAAGGTGGTTGGTTTTTGGCATTTTATTTGTCCAGCTTCCATCTTCGTTTTTTATACACTTTACAAGAAATACATTGGCGGCAAACTCCGTAGCTTGCTAGCTTGTTTGCGCTGGCTTTCGGAGACTCTTATTTTATAAGCGCAGGTGCGATAAAGCGGCACTTTTATTGTGAAGATAGGAACTGTGCAGTCAGTCTTTAGGCTTTTGACGGGATGTACGGTTGAAATAAAAAAGTGTCTTTTTTCCTTCACACTTTTGATTGATTGATTGAAACTTTTATTAGTAGATTGCACAGTAAAGTACATATTCCGTACAATTGACCACTAAATGGTAACACCCGAATACATTTTTCAACTTGTCATGGTCATGTGACTGCCTGGCTCTGTTTGATTGGTCCAACGTCACCAGTGACTGCATCTGATTGGTGGAACGGAGTCAAACGTCACCAGTGACTGTATCTGATTGGTGGAACGGAGTGAAACGTCACCAGTGACTGTATCTGATTGGTGGAACGGAGTCAAACGTCACCAGTGACTGTATCTGATTGGTGGAACGGAGTGAAACGTCACCAGTGACTGTATCTGATTGGTGGAACGGAGTGAAACGTCACCAGTGACTGTATCTGATTGGTGGAACGGAGTCAAACGTCACCAGTGACTGTATCTGATTGGTGGAACGGAGTCAAACGTCACCAGTGACTGTATCTGATTGGTGGAACGGAGTGAAACGTCACCAGTGACTGTATCTGATTGGTGGAACAGAGTCAAACGTCACCAGTGACTGTATCTGATTGGTGGAACGGAGTGAAACGTCACCAGTGACTGTATTTGGTGAGACGCAGGCACTTTGAAGGTCTGTCTGACAGACCAAAACAAACAAAGCGTGCATTAACAGATCAATAAAAAATAGTAGCGAGTAGCGAGCTGAATGTAGATAAAAGTAGCGGAGTAAAAGTAGCGTTTCTTCTCTATAAATATACTCAAGTAAAAGTAAAAGTATGTTGCATTAAAACTACTCTTAGAAGTACAATTTATCCCAAAAGTTACTCAAGTAGATGTAACGGAGTAAACGTAGCGCGTTACTACCCACCTCTGATTGTAGCCAGCTACACTACAAGCTACACGGCAAAGTTAGCTTGCTACCTTAAAGCTACATTAAATATATATCTTATATAAATAACCAACTTTCCACCAAACAAGAGAAAAATGCTCAGTTTGATTGTTTATTAAAATAAACACTAGCTAGAAACATGCCTTTTGTCTGGCTTCGTAACATTTCTTTTAAATTGCATACCATCAACAAAATGAGGGAACAACACAAAAAAGGCAGTGAAACAATAATAATGATAAATAAACACCACAATATAAACTCTTATGGAGACTCTTCAGCACAGGATAAATTACTGTTTTAACAAAAACCACAGTGGCAGAATGACAATAACCTGCCAAAAGAACACAATATTTGCCTCACAAAAGAGACATTAAAGGGGAACTGCACTTTTTGGGAATTTTGCCTATTGTTCACAATCATTATCAAAGACATGATCATTGATGATTTTTTTTCCCCAACGCACTCTAACTTGTAAATAAACTTAAATAAAAGTCAGTTTACAGCAGGGCCAATGGGAGGTCCTCTATTTCGCCCATGAAACCCAATAAATAACCATCCAAAAAGTACCAAAAAATACTCCATTTACGTGTGATATTGTTATTATAAGCGCTAACGCAGACAGACTATAACGGCAACGTGATCACCGGTTTATGCTGCTATATTTACACCATCGAGTGGTCTGCTGTTTCCTCGCTTCCCTGAGTTGAGTTGAGTTGAGTTTGAGTTTATTTGGAACATGCAAGCATACAACATGATACATCACAATTTCCAGTTTCTCTTTTCAACATGTTCGAAAAGGAGTAGGAAGAAGCAGAGCTTATTTAATCCTACCCCTTTTCTTTTACGTAACAGTTGCTAAAACTTTTGTTCACTTCCTGTTCTCAATTTATTCACAATATACTCCATAAGTAATCACAATAAAAATAAATAAATAAATAATAATTGGTGAAGTAAGTTATATTTCATATGAGGAGATAAGTAAGATTATTTTGAGAATGAAAGAATGGATGGATGAATAAATTCAGAATGTTTATCATGGTTCTTCTTCTTTGTACTTTGTAAACACTTTAAGTTTGAAGAGTTTCTTGAAGTGGATCATATTAGTACATTGTTTAATTGCTTTGCTTAATCCATTTCATAATTTAATTCCACATACTGATATACTGAAGGTCTTAAGTGTTGTACGTGCGTACAAATGTTTTAAATTACATTTTTGTCTAAGATTATATTTCTCCTCTTTTTTTGAGAAGAATTGTTGTATATTCTTGGGTAGCAGGTTATAGTTTGCTTTGTGTATAATTTTAGCTGTTTGCAAATTCACTATGTTGTGGAATTTCAGTATCTTTGATTAAATAAATAAAGGATTTGTATGTTCTCTATATCCAACATTATGTATTAATCTAACTGATCTTTTTTGTAACACCGTTAATGAATGAAGTGTACTTTTGTTATTATTTCCCCATATTTCTACACAGTAACTCAGATATGGGAACACTAGTGAGCAGTAGAGAATATGAAGTGATTTTTGGTCTAGAACATGTTTTGCTTTATTCATTATTGACGTGTTTCTTGCTACTTTATGTTGTATATTTTTTACGTGAGATTTCCAGTTCAATTTATCATCAATCATTATACCTATAAATTTGGTTTCATTTACTCTTTCAATTTCTATTCCGTCTATTTGTATTTGTGTTTGACTTTCTCTTCTACTGTTACCAAATAGCATTATTTTAGTTTTACTGAGATTCAACGATAGTCTGTTTTTGTCAAACCATCTTTTTAATTTGTTAATTTCTTTTGTTATTATTTGTATTATCTTCTGTGTGTTCTCTCCTGAACAAAACGCTGTTGTATCATCCGCAAATAATATTAACTTTAAATCTTTTGTAACTTTACAAATGTCATTTATATAGAGATTAAATAATTTAGGTCCTAGTATTGATCCCTGAGGTACACCACAAGATATATTTAGCGTTGTAGACGTGTGTTCGCCTAGCTTCACATATTGTTTCCTGTTCGTTAAATAACTTCTTATCCAGTTCAAGACTAACCCTCTGATGCCATATCGTTCTAGTTTTTTTAATTAAAATATCGTGATTAATTGTGTGAAATGCATTAGTTAGATCCATAAAAACTGCTGCTGCACATTTTTTCTATCTATTGCATTGGTAATTTCTTCTGTAATTTCAATTAAAGCCATTGAAGTTGAAACATTAGCTCTGTATCCATATTGGCTCTCTTCGAGTATTCTATTTTTATCTAGAAACTCTCTAATCTGTTATTGAACAGTTTTTCAATGATTTTAGAAAATTGTGGAAGCAAAGAAACAGGTCTATAATTTGTAAATTGATGTTCGTCTCCAGTCTTATAAATTGGTGCAACTTTAGCTATTTTCATTTTGTTTGGAAATTTACCTGTTTGAAATGATAGGCTACAGATATACATGAATGGTCCGGAGATCTCTTCAATAACCTTTTTTATCGTTTCCATATCAATTCCGTTACAATCAGTTGAAGTCTTAGATTTACATTTTTTCACGATTGTAACTATTTCCTCCTGTGTCACATTACTGAGGAACAATAGTTTATTGTACATAAAAAACCATGCATCTCACGTTGATAGAAGAAGGCTGAGGCAAATTCCAACAAGTTGGTACATTTTGACAGCCAATTTAGACCCAGTAATGGCGGGAATGACACGAAAAGACGCTTGGCTCCACCTCCCTTTTCTTTGCAAGGATTATGAGTCATTCTTCATGTAAACGGGAATATAACAAGATTCTATCAGTCGGCATCCTAATGACAGCAGACCTTGTACAGTAAGTGAAGTTTTATTATACACTCTAAACACTAGGCCACTGAGCAGGAGGGTGCATCTGTTAAAAGCAGCCTCAGAAACCTTGGGGTTGAGTTGGATCAGTCAAGGTCTTTGGAGGGTCACTGTCGTCAACTGACCAAAAACTGTTTTTATCATCTCAGAAATATTTCTAAAGTGAAAAATTGTTGTCAAAATTGGATCTCAAAATGATCATTCACAAGTTCAGTTAGTCTCCCATTGACTATAGCAATTTTCTTTGCACTCTCTTCAACAAGTCAACGCTAAAGCTGCCAGACTTTTGAGCGGTGCACCCAGGACAGCCCATATTACCCCCATTTTATCCAGTCTTCTTTGGCTTCCAGTCAAATTCCGCATTGAGTTTAAGATTTTAGTCCTGACATTCCGTGCGTTCCGGTCTTCTAAACATCCCAAAAACTTGTTTCAAAACTAGTGGAGACCTGGCGTTCTAGGCTACAGTTCCCAGACTCTGGAACATACTGATCTTGACTGCGTAGACACTTTTAAAAAAACATTTAAAAACTTCTCTTTCGTAAAGCTTTTAGTTAATGCATCTTTTACCTGTCATTTTTATTCCACTTTGTATCCTTTTTATAATGTTGTTTTAATTGAATTGTTTTACTTCACCTATGTTTTGTACAGCGCTTTGTGATTTTATCTGTGAAAAGCGCTTTATAAATCAAATGTATTTACTTACGTCTACTTCTGCTGTTCCTTCTTCGTTGATTTCCACTTCCTCTTTGTGTCCAGATAAAGTTGTCCTCGTACCTGCACCTTATTGCTCTTTTATCCTGCACTACCATGAGCTAATGCAATGGAATTTCGTTCTTATCTGTACTGTAAAGTTCAAATTTGAATGACAATAAAAGGAAGTCTAAGTCTAAGTCTACACTGCAAAAAGTCAGTGTTCAAAAACAAGAAAAAAAAATACACAAATTAGGGGTATTTTATTTGAACTAAGCAAAATTATCTGCCAACAGAACAAAAAAATGTGGCTTGTCAAGACTTTCCAAAACAAGAAAAATTAGCTAACCTCAATGAACCCAAAAATACCTTACAATAAGTATATTCTCACTAATAACAACTGCACTACTAAATGAGTACGTATTTTCTATTGTTTCATTGAAAATAAGACAGCAAAGTCCATTTGGCTGTCATCTGTTTTAATAAGAGACACAATTGTGTCAAAGTCACGATTTTTTTTTTCATGCTTGAAATAAGAAATTATTACTTTAAAAAAAGTAGTTTTATACTTGTGAGTGTTGATGACACAGCTTTGCAACAGTTAATATTCTAGTTTCAAGCATGTTTTACTCAATATAGGTCATAAAATCTCAGCAACAAGCTGTAATATCTTGCTGAGATCATTTAGGACCAAAACACTTAAAACAAGTAAAACATAAAATCTGCTTAGTGAGAAGAATTATCTTATCAGACAGAAAATAAGCAAATATCACCCTTATTTGAGATATTTAATCTTACTTAGATTTCAGTTTTTGCAGTGTAAGTCTAGAGGTATGTCAATATAAAATGAAGTACTACACAATATACTATATTTGTGGTTGTATATTACACATTTAGCTTTTTATATATATTCTATTTACTTTCATCTGGTGATGTGCCACACCACTACTAATATTAATAAAAGGCACTATTTCCATGATTTGATGTTTTAAAAACATAACCCTCATTTTGCAAGTGTGTTTGAATGAGTGCAATTGAAACTCACCTTGGGCTACGTGTTATCCATGATAACACTTCAATAAAGCTTTCCACAGGACAAGAAGCTGTTCCTTTTTTGTTGATTTCCACTTCGTTTGTGTCCAGATAACGTTGTCCTGGAAGTTTTACCACATTTATGGCATTGTGGATGGATGGTATTGTGGAACTGTGCAAACTTTAAGGGCTTGCTTAGAGTCCTGGGGCCGTATTTATCAAGCTTCTTAGAATTACTCCTAAGAAGTCTGCTAAGAGTTGACTTATGAGTAAAGAAATTCTTCGCTGAAAGCTGCACTTAAAAGTTAGTTATCAAGCGTCTTACTCACACTTTCAGCGAAGCGTAGGACTGAATCTTAAGTGTCACACTCAGAGCTGAATTACGACATTACTATGTGCCGTAAACGGAATTTTAGGTGACGTCATTTCTGTGTCCATAGAAATGACCAATCACGGGAGGGAATCCCTTGTCTAAGAATAAAGAAATATCTTAGAAATATTTAAGTGGACAATGGGAGTGAATATTTTGACAATAAACTACAAAATAATACAAAACAAACAAACAATATTGGCAATGAATCAAAAATAAATGTGCATTTTCCCAGTGGCGAGATATCGAAGCCTTGTGATGACCTTTAGTTCTGCTGTGAAAGCTCTGCTGCGTGATGTTGCTGATGAGATGACGCCCCTTATTAAATCTGTGACAAAAATAATACCCGCTCTGTCTAAACAATACCGTTTGATCAGCTGCTCGTCATCAAACAAAGCCAGGACATCCTTCCGCTCCCTGAAAGTTTGCGCACGTCTCTCTCGCCTCAGTGCCATCCCCCGCTGGCAACTCCTAACCACTTAAGACACCTCTGAAGTTCTCTTAAATATCGTGGAGAGTAGGAGTGATTCTTAGACTTAAGAAAGTTGATAAATAGCTTTTATTCTTAAGTTTGAGAGTAGGACTACATTTTGCAAATTCTCAGGACTTAAATGTAAAATGGCACTCTAAGACGCTTGATAAATACAGCCCCTGGTGTTGGTTAGCCTGTTGCCGCCATCTTGAATTGGGGCACACTATGAGTCCCAAAAGCCTGATAAACATTACATCATGTGGCTTATTAGATAACGAAAATAAGAGCTAAAAAAGTAGTTTTTGTTGTGTCATGTACGCTGGAATAAGCTTAGAATTCTAGCGTGTTAGCATTGTTTGCTAACAGACTCACTGTAGTACATTGCAAAAAGTCAATATTCAAAAACAAGAAAAATTTTTAAAAAAAAATTAGGGGTATTTTATTTGAACTAAGCAAAATTATCTGCCAATAGAACAAGAACATTTGGCTTGTCAAGACTTTCCAAAATAAGTAAAATTAGCTACCCTCAATGAATAAAAAAATACCTTAAAATAAGTATATTCTCACTAATAACAACTGTACTACTATATGAGTACGTATTTTCTATTGTTTCATTGAAAATAAAACAGCAAAGTCCATTTGGCTGTCATCTGTTTTAATATGAGACACAATCGTGTCAGTTATGATTTTTTTTTTACATGCTTGAAATACGAATTTATTACTTTAAAAAAGTAGTTTTATACTTGTGAGTGTTGATGACACAGCTTTGCAACACTTGATATTCTAGTTTCAAGCATGTTTTACTCAATATAGGTCATAAAATCTCAGCAAAACCTGTAATATCTTACTGAGATCATTTAGGACCAAAACCCTTAAAACAAGTAAAACACTATCTGCTTAGTGAGAATAATTATGTTATCAGACAGAAAATAAGCAAATATCACCCTTATTTGAGATATTTAATCTGACTTAGATTTCAGTTTTTGCAGTGCAAGTCTAGAGCAGAGGTGTCTAAACATTTTCCAGCGAGGGCCACAAAGAGAAAAAATGAAGGATGCGAGGGCCACTTTTATACATTTTGTATATGAAAAATACTCAAACCAAAACAATCTAGGTGAACATATGCTACAATTTGAAAAAAAACTTCTACATTTTAGCTTGGTGTTGTAGATAACAAAGCAATAAAACAATTCCTGATTATTCTAATAATGATTTTATATGTATTTATATTAACTGTGCTCTAAAGTAAGCTTGCATATACTAATATTGCTATTATACCGTCAACTGAAACGCTTTTGAGGGCTTTTGTACAATCAAAAATATATCATGTCTCACAAGAAACGTGTACACTTTTTCATCATGACAGGACACACGGAAATCATCAAAGACCTCATACAGTAAGACGCCCAGGTTGTTGGCCATTTTGGTTTTCAGGTCCCATTTTTGGGGGATTTGGTCCCGTTTAATTTTTCAGTTTTTTGTTCTAATTTGGGACCTGTTTAGTTTGTCTATAGAATGTGTCGCGGGCCAATAAAAACTGAGCTGCGGGCCACAAATGTCCCCCGGGCCGCACTTTGGACACCACTGGTCTAGAGGTAAGTCAATATAAAATGTACCTGCACCTTATTGCTCTTTTATCCTGCACTACCATGAGCTAATGCAACGGAATTTCGTTCTTATCTGTACTGTAAAGTTCAAATTTGAATGACAATAAAAGGAAGTCTAAGTCTAAGTCTACACTGCAAAAAGTCAGTGTTCAAAAACAAGAAAAAAAAATACAGAAATTAGGGGTATTTTATTTGAACTAAGCAAAATTATCTGCCAACAGAACAAAAAAATGTGGCTTGTCAAGACTTTCCAAAACAAGTAAAATTAGCTAACCTCAATGAACCCAAAAATACCTTACAATAAGTATATTCTCACTAATAACAACTGCACTACTAAATGAGTACGTATTTTCTATTGTTTCATTGAAAAAAAGACAGCAAAGTCCATTTGGCTGTCATCTGTTTTAATAAGAGACACAATTGTGTCAAAGTCACGATTTTTTTTTTTCATGCTTGAAATAAGAACTTATTACTTTAAAAAAAGTAGTTTTATACTTGTGAGTGTTGATGACACAGCTTTGCAACAGTTAATATTCTAGTTTCAAGCATGTTTTACTCAATATAGGTCATAAAATCTCAGCAACAAGCTGTAATATCTTGCTGAGATAATTTAGGACCAAAACACTTAAAACAAGTAAAACATAAAATCTGCTTAGTGAGAAGAATTATCTTATCAGACAGAAAATAAGCAAATATCACCCTTATTTGAGATATTTAATCTTACTTAGATTTCAGTTTTTGCAGTGTAAGTCTAGAGGTATGTCAATATAAAATGAAGTACTACACAATATACTATATTTGTGGTTGTATATTACACATTTAGCTTTCTATATATATTCTATTTACTTTCATCTGGTGATGTGCCACACCACTACTAATATTAATAAAAGGCACTATTTCCATGATTTGATGTTTTAAAAACATAACCCTCATTTTGCAAGTGTGTTTGAATGAGTGCAATTAAAACTTACCTTGGGCTATGTCTGCATATATTCCATGAAAACACTTCAATAAAGCTTTCCACAGGACAAGAAGCTGTTCCTTTTTCGTTGATTTCCACTTCGTTTGTGTCCAGATAACGTTGTCCTGGTAGTGCAAACTTAAGGGCCTGCTTAGAGTCCTGGTGTTGGTTAGCCTGTTGCCGCCATCTTGAATTGGGGGACGCTATGAGTCCCACAAGCATGACAAACATTACATCATGTGGCTTATTAGATAACGAAAATAAGAGCTAAAAAAAAAGTAGTTTTTGTTGTGTCACGTACGCTGGAATAAGCTTAGAATTCTAGCGCGTTAGCAGTGTTTGCTAACAGACTCACTGTAGTACTTCCTCGTTCATGAAGGCTTGCGATGTGATTGGACAGAAGGCACCATTTTGAACATTGCCACAAGATCATGTATTATTTCAATATGAATCTATACTCATTAATAATGGGTGCTCTCTTTGCTAATTTTGTGGAAATCCAGTTTTAGACGTTTCTAATTGTCATGTATTGGTTACTCAGGTCAATACCGGAACCATTGTAGGGGACACTTAAGGGCGGGGGACACAGGATGTGATGACAAGTGTTATGTGTTGGACACCAGGAAGTGAAGACAATAAGCTTTCTTGGTGTATTATTAATCTTAGCCTGGACTAGGGCTGCAACTAACGATTCATTTGATAATCGATTAATCGGTCGATTATTACTTCGATTAATAATCGGATAAAAGAGACAAACTACATTTCTATCCTTTCCAGTATTTTATTGAAAAAAACCAGCATACTGGCACCATACTTGTTTTGATTATTGTTTCTCAGCTGTTTGTACATGTTGCAGTTTATAAATAAATATTTTAAAAAATAAATAAATAAATAAAATGCCTCTGCGCATGTGCATAGCACAGATCCAACGAATCAATGACTACATTAATCTCCAACTATTTTTATAATAGATTTTAATCGATTAGTTGTTGCAGCCCTAGACTGGACTAACTAATAAGTGACAAGTTGGTCACACAACACTAATACAGATTTTTATTGTTAAATAAACAATTTTAGGCATTCATGAGCGAAACTATCAAACATGACATAATGTTGAAGTGCAATTAAAAGCCTGCATCTCCAAATGTTTAAGTCGTGTTTTCATCCGAAACACAACACTTATTTTTCTATGCAGTCAACCCTTGCCAAGTTTGCTCTTTATGGCCTAAATTAAGCATACACACGTCAACATGGAATACGGTAGAACTATCTGTGTTATGGTAGTGTTGGCCAGGAGATGAGACCGAGCCAATCAGATCATGCAGTTTCGTGTCAAAGCCACTGATTGGCTCAGCCTCAGGCAGCATTATTATATTGACAAGAATGTTAAAGTGTTATTTCATGTCTAGAGGGCCCTCTTAATGATACAGACAGATTTAGAAGCGTGTTCGCAGTCTTTTATGCTCCAGCTATGAAGATATGTAATTAATGTCTAAGCAACACTTTCTATTCCATGGAAATTAATTTTACACGGCACAGAAACAATTAAACGCGATAAATTAGGGATTACTGTACTCTATATGCACATTTCCATTAACCATTTTTTTGGTATTTGTAAACCAAATCGCACACAAAAACTTTTGATAACATTAATATACTACTCTGTATTATGTATTATTGTGTTTAATAAAAGCAATTATCACCAAATGTTTTATTAATCCAAAAATCCTTCAATATACTGTAAATATCAAATATACAGAATATATGTTTAATTGTGTTGAATGAAAACATTTAACTGCAATTTAATTTATTATTAAGTCGTTGTGGCTTCTGCAGCCCTTTGAGACACTTGTGATTAAGGGCTATAAAAAAATAAACTGATTGATTTTCACATACTTTTCGTCCTAAAACAACATTTTTCCACATCATTTTCAACAATAACTGTACTTTTTTTTTTTTATCCCTTTAGTGTAACTAGAGGCCTTGTCAGCGTTCATTATGCTTTTTTTTAACCAATACACAAACACTTCTGCAATCAAATTACTTGAATACCATGCAACTCTGTATTAGATAAAAGCATGCATCTCTAAATGTTGAGGTTTTTTTTTTTTTTTTATCCCCAAAATTAAGAATCTACTTTGATATTCGGATTAAATTGCATCATTGTCTATTATTGAGGGCCAAAATTACATAATACATCTTTAAATAATTACTTAAATGTGTCACTAATTATAATTAGAATGAAAAAAATCATTATTTATTTAAGGATTTAATTAATGACACATTTTAAGTAATTTGAATTTAAAAAATTATTTAATCAGACACATTTTAAGGAATTATTTAAAGATGTATTTATCTGTGTCACCTTTGGCCCTCTACTTGTAGTCGAAAATTAAAATCATTTAAAAAAAAAAAAAAAAAGTTTTGGATACACCTGATGCAAATACGCATTAACTCATAATTTTAAATTACATGCTAAATTAAAAAAAGGAGATTGTTTTTATTAAACAGTGATGATTGAGAACAAAAAAAATGTGGCGTATCCGCATTGCACTTAATCTCAAATGGGAGTCGTTACTGTCCGACTGAATAACGAGATTGCCTGCTAAAAAAAATGTTAAACACCAAAATGATCCAAAATAGAACGGTTCGCTCTTTTTCAGTGACATGGACGTCGCAGGAAACAACTAAAACTTACCTTTGAAGGCCAAAGAGATCTCAGCCAATCCAAAGCCACAAAGTCACAGCGGAGTAGAAGGGAAGTCACACTTGTTCACATGGTTCTTTATTGCACACATTTCTTTTCCCTTTTTGAAAACTTTTTTTTTCTTTTTTGGTGTGAGCAACAAAAACGGTCATTTACATGTTGGAAATGAACCCCTCTTAGAAAAAAAAAAAAAAACACAAAAACTACAACACAAAACTCCCAAAAAGATCACACACACTTATAGTGCATTACTATATGGAACTTACAGTATCTATAGTATAAATCTAGAAACAACCAAAAAAGTATTTAGCAAATTAATGCATATTTCATAGAAAAAATAACGAAAAAAACCCAGTGGGGATAAAATAGATTTTTTAAATTTTGGTAGCATTTTTCCATTCTAGTGTGGCCAACCTGCCATTTAAGTCACTGAAGGAATGTTTGTTAGCCAGACACAAGATGGACAGGTGGGAAACGTTAGTAGGTAAAAAAAAATTACACTGAATGCCCTGAGTCTCGTCTTTTTTAGGGGGGAAATAGACAACGACGGCGGCGATACGTTGTGATCCAGTCATTTGTGTGTCACTGATTTATTATCTGGTGCTGCTCTACAAAAAAGCTTCTGAGATAAAGTGAGAGAGAGAAGCGGCACTTGTGTGATTTAGCACAAAACAAGAGTCAATAACAAGGCACTTAGGGACGGATTGTTGTGCTTCTGTTGATCATTTTAACGCACTTGGAAACCGACAATAATTTCTTCACGTGTAATTGAAGTAAGGCATCTATTTGTACACATGCATTAATGGTGCCAAACCTGACATCCAAGCAGGATAAATACCTGCAATCCATCAATACTTAAATAAACCTTTACTTCTGATTCTGATGGTAGCTTCATTTGCTTATCTTTAATGCAGACTAAAATGTGACATACTCTCCTTAAAACAAGATTTGCCAACAAAACAAAAAAAATTAGACTGAAGGCCAATTTACTTGTTTCAAATGTCAAGCAGCATTGTCTCGTTCTAATGGCAAATGATGTTTTACTTATTTTAAGTAAGGTATCTCAGATTCTTACCATTACAATTAGCTCAGTTTGCCAATTATACTTCTTAAAACAAGTTAATTGCAGACAGAACAAAAACATTTGACATTTTACTTGTTTAAAAATATATATATATATATATATATATATATATATATATATATATATATATATATATATATATATATATATATATATATATATATATATAATTGTTTTATTTATTTATTTATTTTTATTAGTGTTTTAGTTATTTTAGGTAATATATCAGATTCTTACAATGGTAGCTCAGTTTGCCAAAAGTACTTCTCAAGTCATTTGCCTACAGAACAAGAACATTTGACATGTTCCTTATTTTAAGCAGCAATCAAGCAAATAATTAAGTTTTGTTGGGAAATTGTTTTTAATTATTTTAGGTAATTTATCAGATCCTTACTATGGTAGGTCAAACTGTGTATCTTAAGTACTATGTCTTCAAATGTATGTTATATTACTACAAAATGTAACATCTTACATGTTTCAAGAAAGTATCTTTTTTACTCACTGTATTTTAAATAACACATCAGATTCTTACTATTGTAGCACAGTATGCATATCTTAGGTAGTATGTCGTCAATTTGTTTTATATTCCCTACGGACTAAACATTTTACTTGTTTCAAGCAAGTAAATACATTTAATCATAACTTTTTTAAGAAGTACATCTCGCAGGGATGCTAATCTTACAATAACTCTCGATTTAATTAGATTTTTGTGGTGAATTGATTCTCGATTTAAAAGAAAAAAAGTGTTAATTGAAAAAAACAAAGTTTTTATCTGAACTTCAGGTTGTTTTTTTTACTTGTATTTCAGTTTTTGCAGTGCAAACATGTTTGTTGATTGGTGGACAATCAATTCTTAGTTGCTATCGTTTAGTCAAACATGAAAAATGCAATAACCAGAATAACAGAAGCCAACAATTCAGAGTTCTGGTGAATCATTTTTAAATGTGCACTTATGGCACGTCACAGCCATAAGACCACGCTGATTGATGTGTTGACTAATTTGAACAATAGAACGATTTGTTCTTTTTTCACACGTGATTTTCATTGTCCCAAGGAGGGTTTTCCCAAACCACAAAACCCCAAATGAGTCACGGTTTATTGGACGTCGAAAAATATTATCAATTTGAATGGCTTTTGGATTGATGGTTTTTATGTTGATTTTATACTGATATGTGTATTTTTCGGACTATAAGCCACTACTTTGTGCCCAAGCTTTGAACCCTGCGGTTCATACAAAGGTGCGACTCATCTATGGATTTTTCTTCATTAACGGCTAAATTATGGAATGGATTAAGCAAAGAAAGCAAACTGTGAACTAAAAATGATCCACTTTAAGAAACGGTTCAAAGTGTTTAAAAAAAGTACGAGGAAGATGAATCCTGATAAACATCTTGAACCTTATTTAAAAGGAGAAAATCGTATTCATCTCATAATGGAAGAATAAAGACATCAATGATATTTCTGTTTTGTTTGATCAGCCGTTTTACTGCCATGTTACAGGCACCATTTGGAAACAATTAAGGGATTTACATAAACATGGTAACACTTTAGTACGGGGAACACATATTCACCATTAATTAGTTGCTTATTAACATGCAAATTAGTAACATATCGGCTCTTAATTAGTCATTATTAAGTACTTATTAATGCCTTATTATACAATCAGTAAGCCATTAACTAAGAGTCTTCCCTCAATAACCTCAGAAGTATTGCTTATTAGTAACCCTAACCCTTATATGTTCCCCTAGTGTCCAAATAACTCTAAATTAAGTCTTTGTTACTTCAATAAGCAACTACTTAACGGTGAATATGTTCCCCATACTAAAGTGTTACCATAAACATTTACAAAACGATCTCATTTCACAAGGTACCACTATATATCTGCAGCTTTTAGTCCGGTGTGGCTAATGTACGCATCTTCTAAAATGTAGTGGGTGCAGCTTATATAACGGTGTGGCTTACAGTCCGGAAAATATGGTATTTCGAAAAATCAAGCAATGTGTTCCTTTTCACTCCTCATGGTTTTGTTTGTCTCAAGGACAGTTTAACCAAACCTCAGAACTCCGAATGAGTCACGGTTTACTGGACGTCGTAAAATACCAACAATTCATGCTTTTATGTCAAGGTTATTTTTGATACATGGTATGTTTTAAAAGGTGTGGGTCCTACATGAGGAACCACATCAATCATTTTGGTCTTAATTTGGGGAAATCTGCTAATCAAATAAGGTTGTAGCGACGACTCATCTTAGAATTAATGGCAACATGGCGTTTACCAGAGCGAAGGCCACTATTTGAGGTAAAACAACAACAACAAACAGTAGCAGGTTTGTGCTTACTGCCTGTAATCCACTCATGACAGGACTTCTTAATAATTCACTTAACTCATAAGAAAGTTGATGTAAAACACGTTTAATCTCATTGTACGCTTGAGGGAGATCGCTAAAGGTCGAATTGGCGACAGGACAAAAAAAAAAAAAAGGCTTTAACAAAATGGTGTAGGCGCAATAATAAGGATTAATGACGTTAATCTTTTCCATGTGTGTCAGCGACAACACCTGGAGTACCGTAGGAGGAATAAAAGCAGTAGAATGACACAGGCAGTGTTTGAGACAGTAGAAAATGAATGAAAAAAAGAATAAATAGCTGGAATCCATATTGGAAAGGAATTATGTGATTGTTTTGATCCCTAAGTAGTTCATATACTGGCGTGTTTGATGACAGATGCTCTCTAAGGCTTGAGTATTAACGCTTTTATCAATAACACCAATGCTGCAGCAGCTGGAGATGAACGGAGCGTCGCTATCTCGACAAAACAAAACTCCCTCGCTGGCTTTTAATACGATCACCCCCGATTGAAAACCTTTTCTAAAACGCATCCCTTTCAGGTGGCAACTTTTGGCACGGAGTGTAAGTAACCGTCCTGTGGCCTCCCAGGGTGCGAGACACAGAGGGACGGGACATGGAGACAAAAAAATTTAAAAAAATAAAAAGGAGGAGGAGTGGTCTCCGGTAGAGACACAGCAGCGGTGTTTGGGCGAGCAAAAGTATGAAAAAAGTGGCAGCAGAGTTCACGTTTTCAGCACAGAGGTGAGAAATGCGTGAGCAGGAGTGAGGGACGCGCATCAACTCGTGCACTTTCCAGTTAGATCGTGTTTGTGATGTTGCTGGTGAACTTCATTCTCATGGGAGTTTATAGTAGGGTTGACTAGGAAAAGTAACGCCACCAGTCAACAACTGGGTATCTTCATGGTGACGGCAAATAACGTAAACAACTAAAACGTAATTTTTTTCAATGATTGTTACAAAGCAAAGCGGATATCGGTTAATTTTTTCCGACATCGCACTTATTTCAGAGTTCAAAAGTTCCAATGTAACGGTTTTAAAACATATTTAAGGATTATGTTTTCAACTAGAGTTCACCCCGATTTTCGTATACCACATCGGTTATTGTATGGCCGAACAGTGCGCCTAACAAACTGGTCTGTCTTCCCATTGAATTAAGTGACTAAACAAAGAATCCCACACATCAGTGTCTCAGTCTTGTCGTGGTTTTTAATAAACTGTGTAAGTCAAGCTTTGTTACCGAACGTTTTTTTCTTGCAAAACTATCTGCGGTAAAGGTAAAAGGGGGGTTCAATGTTTATTTATCCGTATCAGTCGTTATTTACACATATTTTGCATTATTTTCTGTATTAGAGCAGGAAAAAAAGTACTGTTGTAGGTATCAAAGAAGTTATACAAATCGCTTTTAATAGCAAAACTTGACTACAAAATTCAGAGTAACTTTACTGTCGACCAGTTCTACTGACGTCATTGCTATTTTTGGTAGTGGTATCAAAAACCTTGTGATAGGCTATATTTACATACAAAAGATGTAAAAAAAAAAAAAAAAAAAGTGATTGGGATTTTGGTTGAATTTTAAGGTAATTTCAAAGAAAAAGTGCAAAAAAACCCTAATTTTTTGAAAAGATTGCATTTGTGTGGAATTAATTGTTAAAGATTCGAGTTTTGGAGCATTTGTAGTACTGAGGTGCAACCAGCAGAGGCCCTGTTGATTCAGTCTCACTTAGTTTGCTGTCGAAATTTTTACATCAGCTACGTTTTTGTATTGACAAAGTATTTTTCATGTTTTAAGTAACATTCAATTAGTGTAAATCCTCAAACGTATGCAAGTTAGTCGCGAAACCAAAACACGAAATATTCAATTATTTTTGTTGTAATATTTTCAGTTTTTTTGTGCAAAATAAAATGGCTGTTTTTTGGGGTTTTGTACAACTCTAGGAAAATATTGTAGATCAAATTATGACTTTTATAATTCCATCTCGTTTTGCTAAAATAAATATACGTCATTTTTTTATGTTAAATTTGTCTGATTGCGGTTTTGCCTTTTTTTTTGAGTAAACGTCGAGTAAAAAGGGCGCTCATCTTTTTGTACAATTTCCTACTGAAACTTTCATGAGAACACATTCTTGGTGTGTGTTTGCAGTGTGAGTGTCCATGAGTCACCAGATTATTTAATTCTGTTAGTCCGTGAACCAGACCGAGTCAATACATTCATGAAACTGGTTAAAAACACAAGACAAAAATATCAGCAAGTTAGTAAAATTCTTACTAAGAATGTTTTATTAAAATAAATGCCAAGAGGTTAATAAGAAAAAAAACAAAAACAGCATACACCATGAAAACTAAATGGCAAGCATGTAAAAATACTTATGACAAGAAAAAAACTAATCAAGTCGCTAATGAGTTAAACAAGCTGGGCATGAAAACAAAATATAATTTTTAACAGGGGGGGGAAAAAGGCAACACTCCCCACCAGACACTTAAAAAAGTGGAGGGGTTGTGGGGGCAAGGGAAGGAGAAGGAAAGGTTTGGGGGACGGGGAGGTCATAAAAAAGCACTCAGAAACATGATTAATATACATATAAAATGAGATTAGAAAAATACATTATAAACCTGTAACAATGGCTGTTAATTACATTATCATACATGTGTAATAGGCAGGCCAAGAGAAGAGAATACGGTCTGTAACGTCTTTCAACTTTTCCATCGGCTGGACCGCCAACACGACGACACTGTAGCGCGTAACATCGCGGAGCGACTTCTCCTAATACTGTCAAATGCTGCTGAATAGCCATCTCCGCTTTTAATATTGCATTTCAATTTCTAAATAATATGCCACTAATAACACTGAAAAAAGAGAGAATTTCATTGACCTTTCGGCATAACGGCTTGATGAGAAAGCCATGAACGGAAACGCTAATAATGGTGATATTGATATTGTGACGTTGTTTCACGATTTAACGGTCAAATCGTCGTCGAAACAAACACTGTCAATGTATTTTTCTCAGCTCACGATCGACTCAATGCGTCTTACTACATTGCTACCGGCAGCTCCGTTTCTTCTAGGAAGTTAAGTCACGCGCACACGCAAAAAAAAATAAAAAATTCATATGATTCTTTAAATTCAGGAGCCTGCTCATACAGCAGAGTAAAGGGCTGTCAAGTAACAAGAAAAGTAATCTGAGGAAGACAAAAAAACATGGCACATAGTTAGCTGGTTAGCTAATTCTGGTTGCATAGAGTAACAACGACGACGGCCAAAAAACACGAGCCGTTTCGCCCTGCTGCGCCATCTCGGGTGGGTGCTGGGTTTTTTATCTTTTTTACTTACTAAACACAACCGGACTACTCGGAAAAAACAGAGACCACTCTTGTTAAGGCACTTTTTTTTGTTTTTCTTTTGTTTTGATTTGTTCATTTTAAAACACTTCCTTCCAGTCAAATCCAGGCAAACAGCATTTGCACTTTCTCATTCATTTTTTGTTTTTGTTTTTCCTTCTGATTTTGTATCTGCAAGTAAAGTATCAAAAGCTAAAATAGCCAAAAATAGATTTTTTTTTCTTTTCTCTCTAAACCAGCACCCTGTAAAATCATCCATTTTTTTTGTTCGCTTCTGTATTTATATATGCAATGGCGTATCTACATTTATATATATATATATATATATATATATATATATATATATATATATATATATATATATATATATATATATATATATATATATATATATATATATATATATATATATAAAGACGTATGTATAAAGCAATTTAAACAGGCAGGCATGGCTTTCACATCCTATTTTTTTTCTTGAGAGAGTTCAACAAAAGAGCTTGTAAAAAGGGTGGGAGAGGTGTGACACATTGTGGATGCGCTTTCAGGTTGGCATGTTCCGATGTAAATAAATTGGCCAAATATAATTGTAAAAAATAAAAAAATGGGTAAAAAAAATTGGCAATGTGTCATAAGGAAAAATAAAAGTGAGTGCCCTTTTTTTCTATCAATTACAACAATCTAATAATGTTATTCTTCTGCATCTCAGGAAAAATAAAAACAACAAAAATCAAATGAAAACGCTATCGGACTGGTTGTCTCATCCAGCTGAAGGCAGGCACCACAAATTCACACCGTTGCAAACTTTTAAAACCACAACGAGCCCTCTGCGAGACAGATGCATAATTGCAGATTGATAATAGTAGTAATAATTCATAGGAAAATCCTTTGGCTAAATATGCACACTTAATACTTGGTTTTTTTTTGTCTTTTTTGATCACAGCTTAAGCAAACTCATTGAGATTTTTTTTTTGTTCTAAATGCATCAGGCACTGTTAAATGGATATAGTGTGAATAGGGACAGCAGGGGCGGGGGTGGGGGGGTGCCCCAAAACCTCATAACACCTTACTTTCATGATAGTACTTGAAAGAAAAACACAAAAATGTTTAAAAGAAAGCACACACACGCACACATAAACCCTTCATCCCAAATTATAACCATCCCATTTTAGCTTTAGCAGCCTGCTTCTTTAGTGTGACAGAAAAAAAAGAAAAAAAAAGAAAAAAACAAACACCCGCCCCCACTGCTTGCATCAAGTAAAACAACAACAACAACAACAAAAACATGTGAACAGGAAATTAAGCGCAGATTCCCCCAAAAAATAAAACACACAGATTATAACAACAAAAAATGAACAAAGCGTATTGTTTGCAATTGTGACAGCCATGCGTTTGTTTAAACAATCAGACAGAAAGCTGTTTGGGGGAAAGGCTAAAAGGGCGGCACACCCAGAATGTGTCAGCACGCTAACATGTTGACAGAAAATCCAAGTTAAGAGTTAAGAGTTCTCTTTCCTTCTTTTTCTTTCTGGGGTGGGTGGGCTACAGTAGACATCACCCGAGCCTCCTTTCTTTTTTGAGGGGCATTGTGTTGCCATTCTAAACCCAAAATAGATGATCCCCCCCACACGGGTACAGGTGGATTCTGGTTGGCATCTTATTGCTATTAAACTTCAGTGCACATTTATGATTAACACCACAAACATCCCACCCGCTTTGTGACTCATGAAGAAAAAGAAAGAGAAAGAATGGGAACTAAACTCAATGAAGGGGGGGGGGGGGGTCAAAAGAAAACCAAAAATAATAATGGAGTATTACACAACTTTTTGTCATGTTTGTGTGAAGATTTTGTTAGGGTAGGCGCCTCCCTCAAGTTCTCTCTCTTTCTCTCTCTCTGTCACTTGCGTCCGAGAGGCTAGCGAAAGGCAAATTACCAGTTAACTGATCAGCAGGCAGGCTTGGGGCGGCTCGTCATTGGGTGAAGAGTTCAGAGGTCAGAAGGTCATGTGTTAGTTGCCGGTGGCGGCTATAGGTGGTTAGAAACAAAAACAAAAACAAACAGAAAACAAAGATAGAAAGGATATTAGTGTCAGCAAGAAGAGACTGGAATGACATCATTTGAACAATTAAAAAAAATGAATGCAAATAGTTTAATGTGGCCCTGCCCCCTTAGATCCTAAACCAAGCACCCCGCCCCACCCAGGTTTAGGCAGCGGCGGCTGTTTTGTATTTAGAGCACAATGCCCCGCAAAACCAAAACACAGAAGCAAAGAAG
>NC_084733.1:22258620-22318620 GCF_033978785.1 Entelurus aequoreus
ACGGCATCCGTGTTGATAAGATCATATTGCCCATCCGGTTGAAGCTGAAACGGGACATTTGGCTGTATAATCATATTTTTTCCTCTGAATTTTTGTTGTTTTTCAAAACCTCTCACCAGTAAGTCGAAGGAGCGAGGCTTTGTCGGTCGTGTTTTCTGTGTGTGTAAGCGAGTAGTCTTGCTCTTCGCCCACCAAAGATTGTGAATGACTGATAAGAGGGCTCACTCAGTTCAGGTAATTCTATTGTTAAATAAACACGCTCATAAGCACAAACACACGGACAAAGCAGTTTATCGATGACGGCAAAATATTTAGACTTAATTTTCAGTTATTGTTCGATTAACTTATTGACTAATGGTCCAGGTCTCGTCACCATTAAAATGTTTTGAAGGGGTGTTTGCTATTAGCCTACTGGCTGCCTCCACTGCAGCACACACACAAACTTGCTGTTTCCTTAAATACTTTTGATTGGCTAGGAGGCAAAGGACGCAAGGCTCAACAATTCTGATTGGCCAACATGTCTGTCACTCAAATGCCGGTGACTGCGGAGGAAAAAACAAACCTAGGCCTCTTGCTGTTGTTAATTGCACTAATTAAAACTCAATGTCATTTTAATGTTGATTATTCGTGCAGCCCTAATGTTTAGTTCAACAACTGTGGCACTTCTCCCGCGTGTTGCATTGAAATCATTTGTTTGACAATATACACGAGAGGCAAAGTGTATGATTGCGGCATGCCAGGTCGCTGAGAGAAAGTGCACACATTTAGGGTGTTGTTTCGAATCGCTGGGCATTGTGTCAAAGGCTGGATTTGTATGGTTACTACTGTCAAGTGAAAATGTCAAAATCTCTGCGTGGAAGAGGAATTTTTACATCAAGACTGTTGAGAAATGTCTATAAAGTTAGTCTTTTTTAGGATCGTGAGGTACCATCAGAGCTGTAACAGAGGCTGGACGACCTTTGCGTGCAAGGGAATGTCACTATATTGACGTTCAATATCCGACAGTTCTCCAGCTCTGTGTTGGCGTCCAATAGTTGCTTTTGGGACAAGTATTTAATACATCACGCCAGACGCCAACTACGTGATTGCAGGATGCTGCGTAGTGGGTTCTGTGTAAAAGGCACAGATAAGAATACAAACTATTTTGCACCTAAAGAGTGCTAAAATGATGCCAGTACATTTGGTGGTCAACAATTTGACCCTAAAACTGATTCTCATTATTTCGTATGGGAAAATGTTTTTTTTTAAAAAAACAGGAGGTTAAGCAGCATCCTGGAATGGAGGTTGCATTGTACAACAAAATTAAGCGTGTGCAGGAATGGAACACGCAGTCAGGGGATGTGGAAAGAAATTCACTGTGGCAATTTCACAGGGTTTGGCAAATCGCTCTGCAGCCACCTACATGGCTCAGAAGCACCAGATGGCCTTACATTTCCCTGCTGTCAATGAAGCCAACGGCGGCTAGAAAAAGTAGCACGGTAGCACGAGCCGAGCGCATGGAAATGTGTGAGAATGGCAGTGAGCGCGTTCCACAGGGCCCTGTGTTGCTGAAGGCACCGATCGATAGAGTGAGTAAATAAAATGCACTAAGCCGGTGTAACCCCGCGAGTTAAAAAGAGAGAAGACGGCCCTGTCTGTACTGCACATGAATCCCAGAGGCGCGCTCGACATGCACACGTTCATGCTGCAGTCTGATGCTAAACGTAACATCACAAGTGTGTTAAATTAAAGCGCAACGCCTCTGTGCGGATATGTCAGTCAGGTCTCGCTTTTGTTATCAAAATATCAGTTGTCTCTTTGGTAGCAGATGCTGTCAGCTAAAAGCACCACAAAAAATAATGTAAAATATGGACCCTCACGGGCACAGAACTGAGGGTAAAATCATGTATTAGCACACAGCCCAGGTTCACGACAGGTGAAGCTGAGACAACAAAGGAAGGGGGAAGGAGTAAGGGAAAAAAATAAAGGGCGACTGGAGGAATTTAATGAACATCCCCAGTGGGAGTGACAGGGGGACTATCTGCAGGCATCAAGGCCTGCCTGCAGCCCAGAAAAATGATTTCAGAAGCTGCAGAAATCCGAAGGGATCTACTGCCAGACTGAATATGCCTCCAGGCCAGTGCATGAAAGGGTTAGAGAGCAGGTTGCGAGCTCGTTTCTGTCGGGGTGCCTCGTTTTAGACTCGGCTGAGTCCGCCTGTATAGATGAGGCAGTGTGTACCTGGAAGCGCATTTTAATTGTTAAGTAACCTAAGTCAAGAGAAGCTAGTTTTTTCCCTCGTTTTTGACATTTTATCAAAAATGTCCGCAGAGCTGGTCTTCCCATTTTATAAGAGCTTCACCGGCTCATCCACCCAGACAGTTTATCTGTTTAGTTCTTCAGGTGGACACCACGTATTTACCTTTCAACAAGTCTTGACAGTGGCTCATGGAAGCCGTGTCCAGCACCCCAAATCCGGGGTAAAACAAGCTGCCCTCAGGTCCGGGCTGGCTAAAGCTGGCCGCCGTACCCGCCGCACTCATGCTCCCCCAGGCTCGCTTACCTAGAACCCCACTGTGCTCGATGGGGTACTCCAGCAGGGAGGTGGGTGCCAGGGCGTAGGGGTAATCATAAGGGGTGGTGTAGATGAGCCCACCGTCGGGCGTGGGCGGCACCAGAGTGGGGGTGCCATTGGGTAGCATGGCAGCCATCTGTGAGGGCCGGATGAGGTTCATGATTGGGCCCCCGGCAGGAGTTGGGGGCCGTAGCGCCTGGTGAGGCAACATCTGACCTGTGGGCGTCGCTATGAGGCGGGGTCCCTGAGCGGCTGCTGCCGCCGCTGCAAGAGAGAACGCAAGGGTGGCTGCCATAAGCAAGAGAGCGAAGGACAGAAGAAGAAAGAAGACAGAAGACAAGAGATAAAGCATAGTGGCGTTGGTCATTATCACAGATGAACAGTGAAGGGTGAAAATACAAAAGGAGGAAAAGAAGAAAGGTGGCAGGGAGAGAGGAGGGGAGGGGGCAAAAGGGAAAATTAGTCCATGCAATGATCATGGTGGTGGACCACATAAAGCAAACATAGCAAAAACAAAAATAACCCCTCACACCAAAACATCCCAATGCAAAGCATACAAAATCACCTTGGCAGATCATCTACAGGAAATAAGAGCAGGGCAGACATCAACACACAGCAACCTAAAGTGAACTGTTGGACTGCAGAGGTGACACAGCAATAGGCCAATAAGGGTGTAGGGATTGCATGGAATGTTCACCATTTACAGTTCATTTTAAGTTGCTGTATTAATTAGGGATGCACCAATCATTTAAATCAACAATATCCAAACTTTTCCCAGTGTGGACTGCATATAACCTTGAAAGATATTGCAATTGTTCCACTTTCTCATTATCAAACGCTGAACTAATCCAGTGTAGGTTAAAATATGCTAAGCGGTTAACGCCATTTCAAGAAAAAGCAGCTGACCTCCACTTTTTGTTAGGGATACAGACATTGAATCTCGATTTACGAGTGCATCTATTTGCGACGTTTTGGGTTTTAGAACATTTACATTGTGGCAAATATGCCTGTGTGCGAACTACGTCTTGGCGTACAAATACTTCATTCATTAATTTTGCTGGCCGATTGAAGCAACCGGGGGCTGCAATTTCAGCATCACTTCCTGTACACGCGGGTACGCCCAGAGGCGGGGCACCGTACATCACATCCTGTACACGCGAAGCAACCATTTCGATTAATTATTAATGCAGCTTTATTTTATGTATATTGATACAGTTTTAAATATTTTTTTCATTTCACTAAATAAGCGTTTAATCACTTGCAACTTTAAAAAATAACAATTCATTTGGAATAAGAAACCGTTAAATTAACTCCCACAATTATTAATTAAATATATAAATATATATATATATATATATATATATATATATATATATATATATATATATATATATATATATATATATATATATATATATATATATATATATATATGGTGGTCAAAAGTTTACATACACTTGTAAAGAATATAATGTGCTGGCTGTCTTGAGTTTCCAATCATTTCTACAACTCTTATTTTTTTGTGAGTGATTGGAGCACATACTTGTTGTCACAAAAACATTCATGAAGTTTGGTTCTTTTATGAATTTATTATGGGTCTACTGAAAATGTGACCAAATCTGCTGGGTCAAAATGTATGTAAACTTTTATATATATATATATATATATATATATATATATATATATATATATATATATATATATATATATATATATATATATATCATATACACATACATACAGTACATGCATATACATACATACATACACACACGCACGCACGCACACAAATAGTGTCTATAAAGCGGGCAGATTTTTACTAAAATAGGAACGTTTGTCGAGGCTCGCAACAATTATTTATGTTTACATTGATTCTCATGGGGAACTCTGCTTCATTACACAAACTTTTCGGTTTACGAACCACGTTTAAGAACCAATCAAAAATCGAAGTTTCACCGTAGTAGGATTTTTTTTATTTGACCGTAATCATCCATCACAACGGTTCTGCTGTTGTGTGTGTTGCATTCATTATTATAATATCATTTAATACAATATTTAAAAAAAGGCTGCGGACAACAAATGTCTCCTGCACTGGACGTTGTACACATTTGACATAAACTTATTAATAATCAACACAAGAATTATATATTCAAAGAAATCATACAAAATTAGAATTCATAGGTCAGACTTGTGCCTGAATAAACTGGTGCATCCCTAATAAAATGCTTACAAACATAATTTTCCCTGCTTTGGCGCGTGCTCCATTGACAAGCTTCCCAGCAAGTAACGTCAATCAAATGCTACCGACATAGTGGTTAAATGACGTTACTGTTAGGGATGGGCATCATTATTGGTTTTGTCTTGCAAAATGGAGTGCACTACTGGGCAGAAACCAGCAGAGGCACTGTTGATTCTACTGAATAGGAAGAAATCAGCTACGGAAATTGGACCTACATTCATACAATAGCAAGAAAACTGAGAGATGCTCTCATCTCGCTAATAATTCAATCCAATTTAATGTACGCTCATCCCTAATTGCTGTTATTTGACTATATGGGCAAATATTTCTAAACATTTAACAGTAAACTTCAGTGATAAAAAACACTATCAAAGCGCAGACTTTGGTTATTAGCATGGTTATTTGATCTTTGGATGATTCCTCCTTGAGCAGATGGGTGAACTAGCTTGCTGACATGCAGAATTGAGCACAGTGAGCTCCAGTGGTGTGTGCTGCAAAGTTAAGATTCTGCAAAGAGCAAGTTGATAACCAAGCGTCTGCATCTGTATTGCAAAGTGGGGAGGTGGAAAAGCTGGATGTGGAGAGGGGCGAAGTGGTGCATGAAAGGGAAAGGATAATGGAGGTTCTCCTACTAGTTCATGATTGTAGAGTAGGTAAACACAAATTATTTGGTCAGCTTGAGAGAGGTGGTCACACATTCGATGAGGACATGTACACAGCGCATCTGGCTAAATGCTGATTTCATGGAGGTAAACACTGTTAGTTAATGAGAAAAGCAGCTAAATAAACGTCAATAAATGTGGAGCATGCAGGTAAATGATGGGTCCTATAATGTGACGAGCTGTGTACATTAGTGGTGTTAATCGTAGATCACTTACGAGCTTTGATGTTGTTGTCTCTGTATGTTCCGTTGAGAATGGCCAACTCCATTAGCTGGATCTTCTTCAAATTGTCTTCACCCTCTGCCTGTGAAGAAGAACAAAACTAATGTCAATATATTTATTGAAAATACAGCACTCATATGTCACAAGTACACATTTCTGAGGCACTTTTGCTTTGGAGAATTTGTATCTATAAGTCAAAAGTAGAGGTGGGAAAATAATAGATCCTCCAATGCATCATAATTAGAACGTGGGCAATTCAATCGATGGACACATGTCCAAACATTGATTATTAACGTATGTTGAATAAAGTAATACATAGTAAAGCATTCTAAAATGTTAATGCTAATTAATGCTAATGTTCTATAAACATTAGTTTATGTTTGGTTCTAACTAACCAAGGGAGAAATATTAGCTAACACTGTATTAACATTAAGTGTGAGCTGGGCTGTACCAACCGAGCCACGATGCCCCAAAGTAGAGGACAAGCTATGCAAGTGGTGAAACAAAAGAAAAAAATGCTTTCTACACTTCAACAGAAGGCTAATAGGAACCACATTACAGCAGAAAGTAACCAGCAAAAAATAGGAAATTAGCAAGTAGATTAATAAATTAGGAGACAATAATATCTACACAGTAAGACAAACACGTCTGTCAGCCCTTAATGGCGGAGCGGCTGGCTCGTGGCTACTGCTTCTAGCCAATGGCTCGGACTGGGGGGGGGGGGGGGGGGGGGGGGGGGGAACTTCCAGGACAAAGATGGTAAGTGACGTGTGTTGTGGGGGTGAAAGGTTGCGTGTGTTTCTGCGGTGACAGTGAGAAATGGGGATTAGGCTTGTTGTACTGGCGTGCTGCATTTTGTGAGAAAAAGAGAGATACTGGGACTGTCTGAGCCTTCATTCCTTGGAGTGTTATCATATGATGAAGCAGATAGATGACACACGTCTTTAAGCCGCTAATTTATAACGACTCGGACAAAAGTGTCTGAACATTCTGTGGTTGCAGAAGGCACAACAAATAAGGGATGCATGTTCTACTACAGTTTTCACGGATTTAGTTTTCCATATTTACGTCTGCTGTGCGCACTAATCCAAAAAACAAAAACGACGCAATATTGCATACGCAGTAGCCAAAGTATGATTCTTGTAGAGATTAAAAAATTAAATGTAGTACATTTAGAATATTTAGTAATAATATACAATATATTAAAAATATACAGTATAATAATATTAATGTCTAAATAATCGATTTATAATCAAATTGTAGCCCCTGAATTGTAATCATAATCGAATCGTGAGGTGCCCGAAGATTCCAACCTCTGCTAATAAGCAACTACAATTTTTTTGATACTTAGTTATATTGGCAAATGTCATGTTTCACATTGCAATATTGTTCAATTAAGGACACTTATTACATACGTCTAGCTTGTGTGCTATTGTATG
Organism: Entelurus aequoreus; assembly: GCF_033978785.1. Taxonomy (NCBI): domain Eukaryota; kingdom Metazoa; phylum Chordata; class Actinopteri; order Syngnathiformes; family Syngnathidae; genus Entelurus; species Entelurus aequoreus. The sequence continues at coordinate 22,265,737 of NC_084733.1, forward strand.
CTCAACTGTTGTGTAGCTACTAGCTCCTCACAGCCTATAACCTACGATGTTTATCTTTAGTAAATGACTTCACTAAAATACAATAAAAGACCAACCTTGTGTGCTTTTTGGAGCTCATTATTTGGCTTATTATTTAGCTGTTAACTGGCTGCCGGGCTTTGCACAAGTAAATGCGCTGCAGGTAGTAGGGCTGTGAATCTTTGGGCACCACACGTATCAATTCGGTTCGATTCTTGGGGTAACAAATCGATGCATAATTAATTCTCAATTAAAAACGATTCTTGATTCAAAATAAATACCTTTTAATAACATTGGGTGCGGGGTTCTATGGTTAACTACATTCCATTAATAAAAATGATAGACAGATCTGATCAATTTCTATTTTACTTAAAAGAAAACGGGTTTTGTTGAATAAAATGCTACCCCAACATTTAATAAAGTCCAAGACAAATAAGGCAACAAGAAATGTATCCCACACTTCTCTTTTCTAATGTAAATTTGTACAGCAGATATGGGCATCTACATCAACAACATGATTGCCTGAGCGGCTGGACAGGAAAGGTATTAAAACAAAACAAAAAACATTTTTATTGATTTTTTATTTTTTTGAATCACTTAAGAATCGTTACAAATAAGAATTGTGAATAATTGAGGGAAAAAAATGTTTTACACCTCTAGCACAGTGGTTCTCAACCTTTTTTCAGTGATGTACCCCCTGTGAATTTTTTTTTAATTCAAGTACCCCCTAATCAGAGCAAAGCATTTTTGGTTGAAAAAAAAAGAGATAAAGAAGTAAAATACAGCACTATGTCATCAGTTTATGATTTATTAAATTGTATAACAGTGCAAAATATTGCTCATTTGTAGTGGTCTTTCTTGAACTATTTGGAAAAAAAGATAGGTTTTTATTTATATTTATAAAGGATTTTTGAATTGTTGCTATTTTTAGAATATTAAAAAAAAAAATCACACGTACCCCTTGGCATACCTTCAAGTACCCCCAGGGGTACGCGTACCCCCATTTGAGAACCACTGCTCTAGCAGGTAGGCTTGTATCTAAGTGCTATTATCTGAGGTTTTGGGTAAAAGCCATTAAAATATGATACCGTATTTTTCGGACTATAAGTCGCTCCGGAGTATACATCGCACCGGCCCAAAATGCACAATAAAGAAGGAAAAAAACATATATACGTCGCACTGGAGTATAAGTCGCATTTTTGGGGGAAATTTATTTGATAAAATCCAAAACCAAAAATAGACATTTAAAAGGCAATTTAAAATAAATAAAGAATAGTGAACAACAGGCTGAATAAGTGTACGTTATATGACGCATAAATAACCAACTGAGAACGTGCCTATGGCGTCACATTAGTACCAAAAATCCAAGCGCGTAAAAAACGTTATCGCGCGCTGATTCTCCACTTCGCGCGCGCGCTGTGCCTTTCTGCGCGCGCGCTGTGCCTTTCTGCGCGCGCTCTGTCTCGGTCTGCGCGCGCGCGCTCTGTCTCGGTCTGCGCGCGCGCGCTCTGTCTCGGTCTGCGCGCGCGCGCTCTGTCTCGGTCTGCGCGCGCGCGCTCTGTCTCGGTCTGCGCGCGCGCGCTCTGTCTCGGTCTGCGCGCGCGCGCTCTGTCTCGGTCTGCGCGCGCGCGCTCTGTCTCGGTCTGTGCGCTGTCATGTTTCATTTTGGTACTTTGGGGGCGGGCATGCTTAGACCGCCCCTTCTTTCTGATTGGCTTTGAGCAATCAGAAGTATAGCAGGGCGGGTCATCGTCAATATGTATCAAGATTTACGGAGGAAGAAGTGGATAAAAAATTTTTGGCTGGAAAAGAGGTAAGTTATTGTACTGGTTTGGAGTGATTGTAAGGGTACTATTACTAAAAATAATAATAATACATTTTTATTTATAAAGCACTTTTCATACATTTAAAATGCAGCTCAAAGTGCTTTACATAGTTAAAAACAAAATGAGAAATAACACCCACACCCCATGAAGAAAATAAACAAACAACAACAACAATAATAATAATAACAACACAATGACAATAGCCAATCACAGGAACCCTCTGAACGTGGAGATCCAGAGGGCTCTTTGAGGAAACACTAGATGATCAAATAAATGGATTAAAAATAATTAAAATACACATCAGGTAAAAGTCCAAAAATAATATGAAATAAGATAAGATATAATCAAACATAAAAATAAACTACAATATGAAAAACTATAAAATAAAATAAAATACAATAAAAACTGAAATATAAATATAATAAGACCACATAAAAATAGGCTAAGATATGATAAAGCATAAAAATAAGCTAAGATATGATCAAACATAAAAATAACTAATACTAATAGAATAATCCTGCACATTGGTCCTAATATTTGTGTAGGAAAGTGGTTTTTGAATTCGAGCAATGTAATCTGAAAGATGTTTAAAATATCAACAATTAATGTTAATATTTTTGAAACAATATACTTCTCATAACATGAGTATCTGTGTGCATGAGAGAGTGTAAAGAAAAGCATTGCTATAGTTTCACTTCATCTGCCTTTTTTTACAACCTACTTGAAGTTGTATTTTTCTTTTTTTTTTTCAAAGCCAATCAGAAAGAAGGGGCGGTCTAAGCATGCCCGCCCCCAAAGTACCAAAATGAAACATGACAGCGCACAGACCGAGACAGCGCGCGCGCGCAGAAAGGCACCGCGCGCACACAAGAAGGCGCCGCGCGCGCGCACAAAGGCACCATGCGCGTGCAAAAAGGTGTCGCGCGCGCGCACGAAGTGGAGAATCAGCGCGCGATAACAGTTTTTACTCGCTTGGATTTTTGGTACTAATGTGACGCCATACGTGCCTGGTATGTTAACGCAACACATTATGGCAAGAGTCATTCAAATAACTAAAACATATAGAACATGCTCTACCTTTACCAAACAATCTGTCACTCCCGATCGCTAAATCCGATGAAATCTTCCTCCCTGGTGTCGCCTCTGGTATGTCCTTTCTTTCTGCAGCTCGATTGCCGTTCCCTGCTGCATATTTCACTACGTCCAGCTTGTAATCTGCAGTATATGATTTCCTTTTCGGTGCCATTTTTGTTCAGTCCTTCTCAGTTTTTATAAGTTACCGCCAATGTTGATGTGATCCATTTTAATAGCTACGGCAGTAGCATATAGCAGTTAGCATCCCATGACCCACAATGCACTTCTGCCATGACCCTCCCCCGCCAAATTCTTATTGGTTGACGTGTGAGTGACGATTGCTGCCATTTGCTTAGTCTCTTACGCGAATGAGATAAATAATATTATTTGATATTTTACGGTAATGTGTTAATAATTTCACACATAAGTCGCTCCGGAGTATACGTCGCACCCACGGCCAAACTATGAAAAAAACTGCGATTTATAATCCGATAAATACGGTACTTATTTGTGCCGATATCAATATCGGATCAATACACCCCTACTTACATACAACAGTTTATGTAATTATTGTTAATCCTCCCGAGAGTCCACTGAACGTCCAACCCTATCACACCATTTCCACCAGGGCACATTGCAAGCAAGGAAAAACAATCTCTATGACAACCATTTTACAAAACTACTTGTGTGGGAGTGTTAAAAAAAAATACAATAAAAAGCAATGCTAGGTCACACTTGACATCTCTTCACAGGCCTACTCTCAAATTAAGGATTGGTTCCTAGGTCAGATTTTGTTGGCTCATATGTATTTTAGACGATATAAGTTTTCCTGACGATAGAGCTTTTAATACAATTGTCATATTGTGATAATGCATGTTGACACATTCAAGCTGTGTCCCCCATATTTGACAGTGACAAGCGAACAATCGTGTACTTAACCACTGTAGCATTCTCGCTAGTTAGCTAGCAGCTAACGTCCCTCTACAGTATGAGGCTACTTCTAAATCCCTAGGTTTATGATTATCACCGGAGGGCAATAGCTAACCATGCTACATTACACACTGTAGGAGGATATACTAACAGTTAACCACTAAGATACAGCTCTTGGATGTACACACAGGTGGGGGAATCGATACAAATATCGACAGTAACAATAGATCAGTATACTGTATGGTTTATACTACAGTAGTCAGATAAAAAAAATGTTATTGTCCAAAAATCGTTAAGTCATTTTTGTTATTGTTTACAAACACAGGAAGGACTCAGGGCAAAAAACAAAAGTTTTAATCTGAGCCATTTCTAGAAAATTATTTAAATATTTAATTGATATTTTACACCACCATCCTGTGTATTTATCTGAGTGTAATTGGGTTAAAAAATCTAATCATTCATTGATCTTGATGTTAAGTAGCAGCGTACACAAATTTGTGGTATTGCCTAAAACTAATGTAAAGTAAACACAAGAATAAGTGCTTTTCACATTTTAACATAATTGTGAATAAAACCATGTTACAGCAGAAAGTAAGCAAATATTAACAGTACGGTATATTAATAAGTACAGTAATAAAAGTTTTGAGAAAAATTGAAATGACACAATATGCTATTGCATAAGTCAGCAGCCAAATTAGGAGCCTTTGTAACCCGTTTTGAAATGCTTCTATTATTTATACACCATATAAAATATTTTGATATAGATTGTAGGTCATATCGCCAATCCCTAATGTATTTGTTAATGTAATGGCAACACATGATGCATTGTAGTTAGTTCAGGTTGCAACCATTTTTCTAATTTGGGTCTAGGAAAAGCCTGAATTAGCTAAACTGATTAGCATTGGCTGTTAAGTGTTGTTGTCCTTGCTTGTTGTTCAGTTTTGTTGTTAAAAGCGCACAGAGACATTGAGTGTGGCGATGCATATTCATAATCCATATCAGAATGATAATTACAGTCATTTCCTTGGCTCCCTTGTGCGCAATCAAACACGCAATAACCAAAGCCCGGGTAGCGTCAGTCCCAATCAATTAACGTTTGGGTAAATAAATACAAAAGCACCCGCCACTTTCATTACTGCTAAATTGGGGGACCGGAATTATTCACGGAAAGCAATTAACATATCTTCCCCCTCCCATTCAACTAAAACGCCCACTCGCACCCTCCTACCTGCTTCCTACCTGCTTGTTCCTCAAACTCCATTTCTCCTAAAGCTACTGAACACTCAATAACTGTGTTGACATAGAAGGCTTTTCCAAGGCTGTATGTCTTAATTTAAGCAGGGGTCAGGGTGGATTACTCTTGAAAATGGAGGCCGCAAAGACGCTTAGATGACCCTGGGGGTGATCTATTGACTTATTCCGACTTTTCAACAAATAGCTGGTAAAAAGAAGGCAATAGGCTAATAAAATAGTGCAAAAAACAGAGAGACTCTTGCACCATGTATGTGCAATTACTACATTCCTCCCTATGCAAAAGAGGCCACATTTGCATAAAAACACATGTCGTGTCACAGTAACACGTAATAAAAAGGAGAAGCGACAACTACAGTTAATTCTCGGACTCGCAAACGGTTCGGTAAGAGTCTGCCACTCTACTGAGGCGACAATAAGCAAGGACAGGGCTGAGGGAATAAATAAAGTTGAAGAGTTACAAAGCCGTCCCCCAAGAGACTCCTATTGAAGACAGCTACACACAGAGATAAAAAGAAATGCAAGGTTAAAAGGGAACTGCAATTTTTTGGGAATTTTTCCTATCATTCAAAATCATGAGAGACAATGTATTTTTTTGCATTATAAGTCGTAAATAAAAGTCAGCTTACAATGGAGTCAATGAGAGGTCCTCTATTCTACCAACAAACCCCTCTAAATAACCATGCAAAAACCACCAACAATACTCCATTTACATTTTGTGACCTGAATTTGAACCAAGTATTAGTGATAGTGTAACACAGACTAACTTTTTTTTACAGGCACATTGTCACAGAGAGCAAACTAGCTTGTTACTGCTATATTGATACTGCTTTATTGCCTAGGAGCTTTAAACGTGAATATATCAACATCCCATCAGACGACATCCAAGTGACAGCAGACATTGTAGAGTCAGTGATGTTTTATTATGTTTGTTGGCTCTCATGAAGTCTGCAGTGAGTACTAATCAGTGATGTTGTCGATAAAAACCTTAATGGATGTGTTTGCATGTTTTCTTAAAGGACTTTATAGGCAGAATTGAGCGACTCATTGGCTCCATTGTAAGCGGACTTTGCATAAAAAAAGAAAAACATTTGTCGTCTGTCTTACATAAAGATTGTGAATGATAGGAAAAATTCCTCAAAAAGTGCAGTTCCCCTTTAAGGTAGAGGGAAACATAAATAAACGTACGGTAATCGGTGTGTATTTAGTAAGGAACAAGAGAAGAAAGTGCTCTTTACTGACCACTTGTTACTTTCCTACAACTTTCTTTCTTAAAGCTATGACACTTTTCCACTTTTAGAGATGAAGGGAATGACAGGAAAGGAGTGGAAATGCAATTAGTATTGATGCAGCATACATATTAATAATGGTAATTTGGTAATGATTGAACGCATCCAAAAGTTGAGGAGAAAAATGTCGATTTTTATGTGGACAGGAGAAGGATGGCAGTGCATTCATCAAATAAAATTAGCGTCATGTTTTTATTATGGGTCAAGTATTGGAATTCTATATAGATATTTAATTTATTTATTTTGCAACACCTCAGAGAATGCACCGATAAGACATAAACTGAAGTTCGCTTTATCAACTGTCTACCTCCTGAGAACCAGCGGTGGACTTTTTTTTTTTTGATACTTTGGTGTACTAGAACAGACGGTACACAAAAAAAACGGGGCCAAAAGTCTCCTTGAATCATAGGAAAAATTGGGCGTATGAAAACCGAGGTACCATTCAATAATAGTATGCAATATTGATTGATGTTCAAGTATGTGCAGTTGTGCTGCAATTCGATGGAATTTCGTGGAAATAGGAGAAAACACACTACAGTGGTACCTCAACTTAAGACTGCCCCAACTTAACAGTGAATTGAGATACTGTAAGTGCTGTCTCTCAGTTTTTAGATGCAAACAAAAGTTTGAGTTTACAATCATGCTTGACATTTTTTGGTCTACCAAATGTCACAGTGAAACCCGTAAGCTACGCCCAAAACATCCAGTCTTACTCGCTAGCATTATCTCATGGATCGACATTAACATAACTTTGTTTTTCCAACCATTGGTAGGAAAAAAGTGAGTGTGAAGGACAGTGCCGTGAAGAAGTGGATGATATTTAAAAAATATAATCAGAAACATGACTGGCTTGGCGGCGCAATTACAGCATATCACTGCTAGTCTTCACCATAAAGAAGCAGAACGAGTCTAACACAGACCAAGAATGTTAATCCAAATCGCATACATTTATCCATGAAAATATGGGAAAGCTGCAGATGGTGTGTTGGATGGAGAAACAGATGGAAGGAGATACCGTAGAAGTTTGAGGTGGGAATCTTTGAGTACCTCACGATTTGATTGCGATAACGATTCATGAGCTACGATTCGATTAAAAATCAATTACTGATACAGCTACAATTTATGTATATTGTGGCAGTTTTACATTTATTTTCATTTCACTATATACGTGTTTAGAACTTGCAACTAAAAAGCAGTGCATTTGTAATAAGAACTTGTTAAATTAATTCTCACATTTACTAAATCAATGGAAATGTGTGCAAAACTGGAAAATAAGTGCCCTAAAATTAAGGAGCTGGTCGGATCTCTCGGTGAGGTGGCCTGCTGCAGTCAGCCAAACTTTAGAACTGTCTGCATTACTTTACTTATAATAAACACATCGATTATTTACGTTTCCTAATCAATTTTATATTCACCCATATCCGAATTGTGATACATCTAAAAATCCCCCACCTCTAGTAGAAGTCTACTCTCCAAGAAAAAATACATACATTACTTCATAAAACTACTTTAGTTGCTCGGGGTGTCAAAAAGCGATTTTCGAGTGAATCGCGATTCTTACTTGTAACGATTCTGAATCAAATTGTTACCCCAAAAAAATCGGATTGCATCGTGTCGTGCCCAAAGATTCACAGCCCTAGTAGTTATTATATTATTTTTTTTTATTAAGGGTGTAATAATTGATCGATACATCTTTAGATCGATTTATATTTCAAAAATTCAAGAGCTCAGCAAGTTTACCTTCCAAAAGATAGGTATTTATTTCACAGTCACACTGGTTGATTTTTTTTTTTTCCTAAAAAGTTACCGAATGGATTCCAAGTCACTGAATGGTTTAAGATTGTATAGTTCTAAAAAAAAAAAAAAAGAGAGATTGTCCCTTAATCGTATCGGCAATTGAATCAAATTGTTGTTAAACAAATTGCTAAACCCCTAATCTTTACACAATATTTCTTATGTAAAAGTTGCTTTTCGTTTTTAAGAGGCATGTTGTGAAAGAAAAATGCTTTTAGTAGCTTATTCAGGAACATCGGTCTCATGATGTACTGTAAATGCTCACCTTCCACTGTCGATAATTGCCATATCGTGACATGATTATGGGCAATAAATCGCAAAAACATTGTTGTGTTCACTCTGACCAGGTTTTGTAGTTATCTACCATCCTCCTCAGAGGCCAAAAGGTGGCGTTTTACAAGCAGTGTTGACAGCAATAACTACACGGCAGTAATTGAACAAGGATCAGGTCACTGGCTCACACAAACTAGGTAGCGTCTCCAAAAAAAAAATCACTACTAATTAGATCCTGCAGCCCTTGAACAAACAAAGTGCACATATTAATTAAGAACCCTAAACACTAGGAAGACATTTATCACAATTTACATTATCGTTCAATAACCTTGGACCGTAAAAAGCAAGTATCCTTTAGTGACGTGGTTAAGTGAGCTCAGTGGCAGGCTGCAGTAAAGAATCAAGGTACAGTATACTGGGATGGGATTTCTCATGTACTGTATGTGGGATACGTGTTTATGGACTTGCTGGGGTTAAACGGGCACAAATGAAAAAAGAGTTCCACCGTTTTTGCTGTGCATTGCATCCAGTCGGCGCCTATTAAGCGAGAGAAACTCTGTAATAGATGACGCCGCCTGTGAGTCGCTTCATGTACACCCGGAGGAATGCTGCTGATTGAACTCCATCTTCACACAAATGCAGTTTGTTAGCTGAATCCCCCAAACACCACATTTCTTTTTATTTGAAACTCACAGAACTAATTTTACCCGTCCAAAAAAAAAAGAAAAAAAAAAAAAAGAAGTGATTCCCAGCTACAACATTCACCTACATTCTCCGTTCCAGTGGTATTCCGTGAGAGCTGGCAAAGTACACCTGCCAGAGTATGTGTTGCAGTTTGCTCGAGACAGGAATGATGACAGCTCGGCAATGTCTGCAGACAGCCGCTCCATGTGGAGGAAAGAAAAAACAATCCCCGAGGTAATACCGGCGGGACCACAGGGAGTCGAGTTGGATCATCTTAAATCACGTCGACCCGGCGTGTTGGTGAACGCTTCCGACCGCAGACGTAGCTTGGATCAATGTTTGATGAACGCCATCAGGGAACGCAGTTTAACACTTTAATCTTGCCACAATTAAGAGTCGTCGGTAAGGATTCACCAGCTATAAAACATTCATGCAAGCAGTGTATGTGTGTGTGTAATGATCTAGGAGCTGGAATACCCAAGAGAGAGATGGCAGGCATAGCTGCTGGATTTAAGAATGAGACGGACGAGAAGAGGAGGTTTTCCTTTAGTATTCCCAACATGCACTCATGTATGCATGTACAACCAACCAACCCAACCCCTGTCTGTCCATCAGTGAGAGGAAAAAAAAATGTGCCACTCAATAATGCTGCTCTATCCACCAGAATCAGATTCAATCAATGAGGCCTATTTGTGCGATCAGCAGAGCGGTAAAAGCTATCAGGGAGGAGCAAGACAGAAGAAGGAGGAGGAAAGCCAAGGTAGGAAACAGTGTGATGAGATAAAGTAGGTTAGCCATGTCCCACTGCCTTCCTAACAACCTTGCAATGAGGTCACTCCATGCATGCCAAATTGTCGTTATTGTCTGGGACCTGAGCTCATGTCCATATACAGACCATATACAGGTTAATTCAAATAAACCAGTGGTGGACTAATGTATTGTTGCAGTCCTATGCCAATCATGTGTGTCAGACTTTACAGCAATACAAACTGTTTAGTAACCAGACCACAAATTGTTGTTATTAGACAGTAACATAAATCTATCTTTTTACTTTGCATGTATAAGAAAATAATAATTGCTTACCATGTAATCAGCAGCATTGCATTGATACTTTTACATTGAAATCAGCATAACCCTAAATCCAATGGCTAATTTGTCTGTTTTTGTCCGTTGTCATGACAGACTGAATGGAAGAGACATAGTCTGAAGTGAACATACATCAAGGCTATTAAACTGGCCCCCAAATTCAGTTAAAAAAAACTTGGGGACTATGATCTTTTCAGCATTCAAATACTAGAACCAGGAATTCCACTTAATGTAATTGATCGTGGCGCACCACCATATCAAAATGAATGCCTCCACACCGAAAAAAATTGGGATTTTTTTGTGAAAACAAATGAGAATAATACAATGTAATGTAGGTTTCCAGAATAAGTCAAAGTCTGACGCTCATTTTAACTTTTTTTGCCAATCCAAACTAACAACCGGTCCAATACCAACACATATTCCCACCCGTGCACACACGTCCTTCTCTGTGCTTCACTCCAAACACACAACACTTCCTTTTTGTCCGCCATCATGGTGTGTTCACAAATATGGGAACAATGAACATTAATATTACACAAACGTAACATTAACACCAGCAGGTTGTCACAGACGAATTAATGGACAGTTATCAAAGCCAAAAGAGATACATACTTTCATTGGTTGTTAAGCCACTCGAGCTTAACAGCACACGGGTTTGTGTCAAAATTGTCACAAAGTGGAGATACAAAGTTTCGTATTAAACTGCAGCTATATGCTCCCCAGAACTTGCAACACTGGGTAGCACAAACGGTTGAACAATGCTAACAATGTCATCAAAGCCTTGCATTTTGATATTTTACAACGCAATTGACATAATTAGGTTAAATGGCTAATTTAGCTGCAGGATTTTGACCACTGACCCGGAAAATATAGTACCTGTATGTCGTCAAATATTTTCTCAAAACAAGATTTATTATCAAAGGTTTTCGTTGGTTTTGATAAGGGTTGACAATTGACTCATTGTGTCTTCATAACAAAGTCAATGGGGAAGGTTTGGTCTGAAGTGTACGTACATGTTTTTAAGTCCAGCTCTGGCAACCAATGAAGATACCAATTATAAGCATGCCTTTAAAAAACATGAACCCATTGGATGCTTAACTCTGCAGCGTTAATTAGACATAACAGTATTATGTTAAAAAGTCTAAATTGGCATCAAGTGGCATTTAGAAACTACAAATCGCAACAGATGAGCAGCTGTCTTTTGAACATTGTTAGAGCCGCATTCTCTACATGAGACCATGGGTCCAATGGTGGTGCTTGCTCATACAACAGAAAACAGCCCTCGTCTATCGCGGTCGAGCTTGGAGGGATTTAATGACGATGCATTCGGAGAGACAAAAAAACAAAAACAAAAACAAAAACAAAGCGGGAGGCGAGACAAGCGCTGTGGAAGAAGCAGACAAAACATAGTCTAAATTATTGTCTCTGACTTGGAGGAGACAATACAAGCGGAGAGGCATACCTGAAGACTAGGAGACAAGAATAGACAGACAGGGTAGTGAAAACCAATTTGTCGGCTCCCTTGTGGGCCGACACCGGCCAAGGATTGCGTTCCATCATTGGCCTCGCTGCCAGTCATTGCAAATCTGCACGCACACACACACATGTGCGCGTGCTTGACCGCATGCACGTAATCTTGAACCTTAGCAGGGACAAGGATGGGGTCGGACTCTCTGCAAACTACCACAATTACCTCAGAGGTAAACACAGCCTGCCCGGAGTACCTCCTGGGATACTGAGTGAGGAGGGATGTGAGAATGAGAAGGGAGGGACAGTCAATTGCCTGAAGAAGGGAGGAGTAGATGACTTCATGTTCTGTTGATGGGTGGATCCAGTAGCAGCGGTTGCAGCTGTTTTTAATCCCTTCGTCCCACCCGCCCCATTTCCCTTTTCAGTTTGGTCTTGTCCCAAACAAACATCTGGAGGAAAATGATTACTCTCACCACGCTGCCAAGATGACTAATCAACTATTCGGCACTCTACAGGAAAGTGGCGTGCTAAAGGCGATGAAGAAATGAGCGCTGGTAATAGGCCTCAAAACATACCGATGCTAAATAAACAAAGACAACAGGGGTAATACATTTTAGTAAGCTGAAACAAACTTGCAGGCTGTTTTGAGGTAGAAACAGAAACAGGAACTAGATCCCCCTTTTTTTATAGACTGGGGAATTCAACAATTCATGACACTGCACAACTATTGCAGCAGATTACATTTGTAATAGAGTAACAATTTACATATGATACGACTCACTGAATGTTCTGAAATCCTGTTTCTATGACAGTGTTTTGTTGCTACAGAGTGATGCTGCCTGTAGACTTTGCCATTCATTGCCTATCTCACGCAATGCTGTGCTCTTCAGAACACAAAAACTTGTTGACAGTGAATCAATCAATTTTTCCTCAATTGCTTCAAGATGCAACTTGACAGTTTTACTCAAGCAACAGAATTCTTAAAAAGCACTTACTTTTACTATAATAATTCTCAATAAACCAGCGACCCTCTAGGGACGATAAATTGTAAAATGACAAACCACAGTAGAAGTCTCGACGGCTAGTAATACCATTTTAAATAAAAATTATCTTAAAACCGAAAAAAACTTTGATAAACTAACCGACTGGTGATATTACTCATTTACTGGAGAAGCAAGTCAACGTTAGCTTGCTAGCCAGCTTAAATACTTACATGAATAAGGGAAACAATGTATTCCCCATTAAAAAAACGACTCAAAGAACTAATAACAGGAAGTCACAAACTCGAAGTAAAGCACCCCAACACTCATTTATTTAATAATTAAAAAAAAGAACTCAAACCTTTACAAAAAAAACAGTGGAAGATAATTTAATCACTCAAATATAATATGGCTCTTAAGGAGCCAGAACAATTTATATTATTTATTTTGCCAAAAGAGTATATTGTGGGTCTATTTACAGTACTTCATTAAATGCTTTAAATACAACTTCATTAAAATATGTCAGTGTGTGTATAAGTACCCTGTGAGCACATTCAGCAATACCGTGATAATAATGATAACCAGGATAATTTTGGTCACGATACCGGGTATGACATTTTACTCACTGTGATAGATTTAAAGTAGAGATGTCATCTAGGGGTTTAGTGTCTTGTTCATTTAGAACATTCTGACACACAATTAACAGACAAACTTCTGACTAACAACAATATACTTTTTCAGTTATTGTACACAATTCCCCTTCACAGACTGTGCAACTCATCCACGTTTCAAAATGTACTCCCTTTATCACATTTCTTTAACAGAGGGAGTTGAACTCCCAAAAGTTGCGCAACACAACCTTCAGCAAAACTTCCCGATGTTCCTGCAAAGCATTAACGTTCCTCCTCTGCACCTTTTACTCGCTTCCTCAGTCCGGGACAGCTCTGTTAGCAATGTGAGCCATTAGTCATGCTAAACCACCGACACCCTGGCTCATTAGCATAGAAGTCAACCTGACTCCAGTCAGATTATTACAAACACATCATGGCTGCTCCTCCCCATTACAGTCAATCAAACGACTTAGTGAAATACACTTTGTGGCATATTACAAATTTGAGTTTGCTAATACTCAAGTCTCTCTTACGCAACACAGTTGCGGGGGCTAAATGTTCCAAGATATGTCTGATGTAGAATCATTGATTTGATTGTTGCTTACTCTTTCACACTAAGTAACTAAAAGAGAGCCAAAAATGATACATGTTTCTCTTTTTCATCAAATACATTCCCAGTGGGAAAAGGCAAAAGCTGAAGTAGTGAGTGATGTTGTATATCCTCAAAGCAGGCTGAAATTTCATGTAACATAACAGCATTAAGAGTGGATTAAGTCCACATACTGTAACTAACCTTGAAAAGTATATACACTGTATACAGATTTAACAGCATGATTATTAAAGCTTGTGCATCAGCTTTGACAGATGCCAGCCGAGTCATACCAAAGACTATAAAAATGGGACCCATAACATCCCTGCTTGGCACTCAGCAACAAAGGGTTGGAGTTGGGGGTTAAATCACCAAAATGATTCCCGGGCGCGGCGCCGCTGCTGCCCATTGCTCCCCAAGGGGATGGGACAAATGCAGAGGACAAATTTCACCACATCTAGTGTGTGTGTGACAATCATTGGTACTTTAATCTTTAATCTTTAATGTTGCAGACTAAGAGCAGGCAAGATGAGGTTGTTTTAAACCGTGTAGTACAACGCAACAAACAGCTGTCCCTTGTCTCTTGCTCTCTGTTGACCCCTTCCAGCCCTTACGCCAAAGCTCTACCCTCGGTCATGCGTGCACTTCTCTCTCCGCTTTCGTTTTCCTCTGTTCCCATTTATCCCTTATTCGACCAGACTGCCAGACGGTGTATTGTTCTGTCACTTGCGATCCTTTAATGCCCTCCAATCGAGCGGGGAATATCTTGAGGGGATTTGGCCAGGGATGATTTGGGGAGCTTTAAATACTGTCAGAGGATTTGCATCAGATTCTGAGATCCTGACTCAGAGATGATCACCAGAGCTTTTCCATAAAACAAAAATCAAAGTGCCAGTGGCAAGATGTGGGACTTGAATACAGAACCTGTCTGGTTCTCTGTGAATTAGGTTTGAACCACAGTTTGTGACACTTCTGAGATTCTTACGTGGTACACAGCTTTGAGCTAATCAGGAAAACCTCTAGTCATGTTTGCATGGACCTTATGCACACAACTGCTTTTGACAAAACAGTAAGGTTTGCTACTAAGCTGGAAAAAACAACTTAGTATAATTAATGCTGCGTAATGCACAGAAAAACAAAACAAAAACTGAGTGAAGGAGATCAGTCCTGTGGTGGCTGAACAGGTTGGAGCTTAATGACACCAGCATATTTTTGGCCATTCAATGCTGAACTCTACACAATCCTATTTCCTTGCATGAACACATAGGAAAGTCACTTTGCAGAACTTTGGCCTTGCTAAATCCTCTGGGCAAGTTCAGGCACAACATCCTTTGGATGGACATTTGGGTTAATGAGACAAGGTGCCTTTGAAGATGCACAGCGATTTCTGTGAGTTCCACACCATCAATCCACAAGCACAAGCACATCACAAACACTTCAGTCTGCTTGCGTGGCTCTGGGTAAAAGGGATTAGCAAGACCTTCAAAGTGAAGCAGAGAGATTGGCCAGGGGCTTGCAGAGTCCCTTCTCATGACCAGTGGAGGACCATGGCAGATTAAAACCGCCTGGGGCTCTCAACACAGTGTAGTTACCAGCTTCTTTTAGCTGGGGTTTGTATTAGGCCAATTGACAGAGCCTCTGATGGACAACAAGGTGGATTAGAAATAGCGCTACAATGATGGAAGGTACCTTTGTGGTTAGGGGATCTGAGAATTAGTGTTTGAAGTGGAAATTAAAAAAGACAGTGTGGTGAGTGAAGGCAATTTGGTCACTGTTGCTGAGGGATTGTGTACATTGAGAACATTAATACACAGGGAATAATGGTAGACTTGAAAATCTAACAAAAAAGCAGGAATATTTTTTGTAGAGGACTGACTAAGAAGAAAGATTGATCAAAGAGAAACAAGGACTAAGCTTTTTTAAAATATCTTATTGCAATATATTTTGTCTTAGAATGTTTCAACGTATTTCTTTGACATAAAACACCATTTGGTATGGTAGTTGGTATGTTTTCTTACTAAATTATTTTGCTTAGTACACCAAACAGATTTTAGTAAACATCACTCAAAGGTCTAAAAGGTAAGTCATGTTCACCAGATTTCAGGTATTTGATTTTGCTCAAATTACACTTTTTGCCATGCCAATGTGTTCTTCTACTTTCCACTTTCCATTAACATGGTAGCTTTTTCACCAATAAAAGGTATCCAAATAAATTAAAACTACGATTGGAAAAGGCGGTCAGGAAAAGGCAGGTTTTATCTCCATAGGGGTACTGTTTCTGTAGGATGGGTGCCACCTGTCTGCCCCTCAGGAGGTCTGTAAAGCTCAATACAAGAGGGATGGACAGATGGAGTGTGGTAGGGGAGGAATAGCAGGAAGGATTCATTCAGCCAATATCAGATCAAATCCCTCCTGTTAGATGGTGGGCTGACAACAAGGTATTGGCGAACATGTTTGTTTTTGTAAGAGGGAAACAATATCTACAATCCATGATTTTTTTTCTTTTTTTGCATTCAACAGTAAAAGCTATTAGTTGGACACGATTCCCAGGTACATGAACAGGGTTTCTACAGGTATCAGCAAATCTAATGTAATGCCTTTTAATGCCATTTTTAATGCCAGTTAAAAAAAATGGAATGCACATGTCCTACCGCAGTGGTCCCCAACCTTTTTGTAGCTGCGGACCGGTCAACGCTTGAAAATTTGTCCCACGGACCGGGGGTGGGGGTCCCACGGACTGTATCCCTGCAGACTGTATTGATCTATATTGATATATAATGTATATATTGTGTTTTTTATGTTGATTTAATAAAAAAAACTTTTTTTTTTTTTTAATTTCTAGTGCGGCCCGGTACCAATCGGTCCACGGCCCGGTGGTTGGGGACCACTGTCCTACAGCATATGGTTATTATATATAGACAAAAACTTACAATTTTATGTATACACACAATTGTAAGCATTTGACAATGATAATCTTGAATAAATGAAAAGTTTACATTAACTTTTACTATCTAGTGAATTAGAATTAGCTTGCAAGACTGATTTTTATTTTTCTGTAGTGTTAGAGGCAACTGACAGTTGTGGTGGCGACTGCAGAAGTGGTTGTGTTGGTCACGCCAAAGAAATTGCTGCCTGCCTTCTTCCGCCGACTTGTGATTAGCTATTGGCATGTGTGATTGTCACCGCTTTGATGCCTACTGAGCAAAGTTTGGAGCTCTTTTTGCACATGCTGCAGAAAAACTCTCTGGGTTTAAGAATGACAGGCTTTAACCAGGTTTCTAAAAGCCAGTCAGCTACTTTGGCTAAAATTTGCAGTTTCTCATTTTACCGATATGTACTCATTTTCTCGCTTTCACCAGAGCATGAGCACATTCCCAAGCATCCGGTGTTCCAACTTCTTGCACCGGCAGTAGACAATAAAAGGTTCCGACTGTCAATCATCACATGTACTTTGAATCAAAATTATTAAAAAGGAACTGTACTTAAGCCCTCTAAATAAACATCCAATTCTAAATTAGTTGATCAATTTAATATACCCAGAAGTGATTTAAAATAAATTATCTTTAAAAATACATGTTCTCTGAAAATATGCCTTATTATAGCCACAAACTACAGGGTCTGTAGGCGCAAATCGGCAGCCATGCTTCAGTCTACCCCAGGGCAGCTGTGGCGACAAATGTAGCTTACCACCACCTCTGTGTAAATGTGGAGTGAATGAATAATGGGTTCTCCCTTCTCTGTGAGCGCTTTGAGTATCTAGTCGATAAAAAAAGCGCTATATAAATATAATCCATTATTATTATTACAAACAAGAGGATACATTTTTTAATAGGGATAAAAAAATTGTTTTTAAATAGTTCAAATGTTTTGTTGAACAATACATGAGCACAAGAGGAATGCAAATCATGCATGTGTTTCGAAATGGAACGCGGATTTAAACATTTTAGAGAGAAAAAACATGTCATTGAATGATATTTGGAAAAACGCCAATAAACCCTTTAGATGCATGACAAATATGCTGAGCCTAATAAATATTTTAATAGGTTGTAGTTTACACCCTCACAGTTGTTTAAAATGGGTGCAATAGATGGCAAATTAAGTATAAAGTGTCAGGCAGCTAACGGAAATATTATTCATTTACTGTGGGAATGTCAGAGAATAAAAGAGTTGTAGTCTGTTGCGAGAATTGCCTTGTTTGTCCATCCTACGTCATCGTGGTGCCTCGTGAGGTGCCTGCGTCATGAGAATTGCTAATGTTAGCCAAATTAGCTCATGTGTTAAACTGGAGATGCCTGAAATAAAAGAGCCATGTATGAAACAAGCTCAGCTCCCTCATTAACATTACATGGTGTCAGAGTTAAGGACTACACGCCTACAGTGCCCAAACAATGGCAAAGCCGTTTGATTTTGCTGTCCAGCGTGGTGGAGGCAGCGCTTTTAATGCTTTCAGACCTTACAAGACCTTTTGTATCCAGTTTGAAAGCCAGAGCCGAAAAAAAGAAACACACACAGGCGTAGCAATTTATCGATGGCTGCTACATTACTAAGCTAATTTTCATTTACCGTTTGATAGATTGACTTATTGACTATCGGCCCAGTCCTACAATTGTATGACACTTTTTAATGACTGTGCACACATATTTAATTCGTTTTAATGCTATTAAAAGCCTTAATTTTCGTTAATATCCATTTAATGTCTTTTATTGCTTTTCAATGCTCCGTGGAAACCTTGATGAAGGGCTGGCCAAATACTATTGGCAAAAATAATTTTAAGGGTACTCATGGGAATAGAGTATTGCTTCCAGGTATTGGTAAAAATATTGAATGATTACAACAGCTTTTCTTTAGAATGATGCATTATTGGAAACCCATAATGTCACAAAACCTAATATTGTATTCGTGTTCTCAGAGTCTCAAGGCACTAATGTATGGAGCAATTGGCGGTAATGCATAATTTTGCATATGCATCCCTAAGAACAGATTATTTCTTGCATTTTGATCAATTTGTACCGGGACGAGATGCAAAGACAACCGTGACAAAGTATGTTACAATATTTCAACTTGATTATGTAATGGTTTGATGTATTTTGAACATGTATAACAAGGTGGCAATGAACAAGGTCACGTGTTTATAGTTAAACGATCACTAGGAAGATGCTACTAGGACAGTATGATGCCAACCACAATTTGTCTTCGATTGCAGATCAGTGATTGGATGATGGATGAGGGTAAATGACAAGAGGTTGGCAGGGGGGTAAAAAGATCACATTCCCTCCGGGACCAACTCGCTCGTCACTACCGCTTGAGACTAAACGGAAGCTAAAACGATTACACACAAGGACGTCATTTTAAGGAGAACAGCGTGAAGGGAGAAACGGTGCGTTTGCCTCTGGAGAGAAGGGTCGCCGAGTCAAGAAGGCAAATTAATACCGTGATTAGCATTCATGTAGGAGATACGGTAGGGTGTACTTGCAGGTGGTGCGCCCAAAATCATGTGTGCAAGCATGTACAGGCTTGTTGGCTTCCTGAGAGGTGCCAATCACCTCAGGTTAATATGATCCAGTCCAACTCCTATTACCCTGATGAAGGTAATAATAATCCAAAAGTAAATAAGAAAGGAAAAGAAACATCTACCATATCCAATCCTTCCAAAATATCAGAGAGTGGTGAGAAAGGCGGAAAAGATCATCAGGACTCCTAATCCTCCTATCCAGGAAATCGCAAAAAGCAGCTGCCTGACCAGGGCTCGGTAAATCTGTAGAGACTCCTCCCACCCCCACCAAGGACTGTTTTCACTACAGGACTCTAGAAAGAGGTTCCGCAGCCTCCGTAGCAGAACCTCCAGGTTCTGTAACAGCTTCTTCCCTCAGGTCATAAGACTCTTGATTGCATCAAAATAATTCCCTCAATTCCCCCCCAAAAACGGATTAACTTGCTGGAATATAAAGACAATATAACATACATCCATAAACGTGGATGCATATGCAAAAGTGCAATATATTTATCTGTACATTAATTTATTTATTCATATCTGCACATTATTGCTCATTTATCCTGCACTACAACGAGCTAATGCAACACAATTTTGTTCTTCTATGTACTGTAAAGTTCAAATTTGAATGACAATAAAAGGAAGTCTAAGTCTAAGTCCAATAATAATCCAAAAGGAAATAAGAAAGGAAAAGAAACATATATCCATATCCAATCTTTCCAAAATATCCTGCAAGTCTGGTTGACTGTAGTCACTATTAGGCACTGGAATTTGATTCAATAATGCTGCTGTGATTTATTGCATTTACATTTGTAAAAACATACTGCCAAATCTATATAGCCCAGCTCTCATTAAATCTCATGCCTGTTGGGTTACAGGTAATGAGCTAGAAGGCCTTTCCGAAGAATTTCCCATCATCATCTATCATCATAGACCCATAAATGTTGACATTTCAGATCAATTACACAACAGTGTATACCTGGAGCAAAAACAGTGTTCTCAAATTGAGGTGGAATGTATTAAACCGCCAAGGAAATTATTCGGCTTCAGTGGGAGCTGATGGCTTTCCCCTCCTTATGGATACGGCACAATAAATATCACACATGAGGTGCATTAAGAGTAAATAAAGGAGAATGACAGTGATGGGTTAGACCTAAGAAAATAAACCTCATTAACTGAGGCGGCACACATGGATGGATGCAGCCAGATGGTGTTTTGTACTAATTTGTCATACACCGCTGACAAGGCAAGAGAAGAGGAGAGAATGAGAGTTGAAACAGAATAAAGACAAAAATGTCATTATTGAATATTATTCACAATTGCTTTCACTCTGTGTTATTTACTCTCCCCAAGACAATGCCTGTGATGCTAATTGTATTGCAGTCGTAGTACAGACATGTGTCAATGTCATTATGTTTGTATAGAAACGGTTTATATTTTTGATTCTTGACAGATTTTGTAGCCCGATAGATGTTTAAAAAAAAAAATTAAAAAAAAAGACAAGATTCTGAACCGTTTTATCTGCACAGCGTAACAATTTAATCCGTCTGCAAGCAAAATATGCTGCACTGTGAAATTGTCTCCAGGGCAACATGTTTACAATTATATTTGAGGATTTATGCTCTGTTTCTTTACAGAGCAAATGATATGCTTCATTTATCATACTGGCAATAGTACAACAAAACAAAATCCCAAGGGCCAAGGGCTCATATTGATTAGCTTTGTATGTTTTGATATGATATAATATTGGTGTAAAGGATTTCTAACCACCGGTTTAGCCTTTTTAGCACAGAAATACATTACAATCTTAATGACGTAATGCTGAGGTCCTATAATTTGGAATCTCACACAAAATTTTTTGGGAATCTTAGTCAATGTATGCCATGCCAGATGCTAGCGTGCTTAACTAGACAGCAGTTTAGCTAGCATTTAAGGATTTCCAAAGAGGAAATGCCTGTTTTCTAATAGCTTTTGGTGTCCTTGTTACACAATTTATTTTTAAGTTACAGTATGTCAGTATGTGCCAAATACAACAGGGTCAACATTAGGGCTACAGCTATCGATTGTTTAAGTCATCTATTCATTAGTTTTCTCAATTAATCGAGTAATAGTAGACATTTTAGAACTTCAATGCATAACGATTTTTCTGCTTGCGATAACTTTCTCATTAAAATTTTAATGGCACTTTTAACTTTAACTTTTAACAAAAAAAGGACCGACCCGAAGGGCAAAGATAGATATTCACCACCAAACATATCATGGCACCCACACACGCTCTATTGGAGCAGCCGTACAAAAAGTAATGTCCACGTATTTAAAGTTACTGGCACTCTATTTTATCGTTTGTATTAGTTGCACTCAAACAATTATAAATTAAAGCTCATTTCTTATCGAATTTATTGAATAATCAATGGTTTTGCAATGGTCAACTTCTTTTTACACCTGTGACAGTTATCAATATGAAAAAGAAAAATGTGACAAATTAATTATTACAATGTGCCTTTGTTACTTAAAAAAACATTGCTGCAACAATTTTTAAAAAAGTAATATCTGATTATTTCTATTTCAATTATTTGGTTAGAGGGAAAAAAGGGTCTAGAATTGTTTTATTTTTAAATGTGTCCCAGAAGATCCTAGCAATTTGACTGCATTATAGCGCTTAAAATTCAGTACATGGTTTATAGTTAACCCAAATAGTTATAACTTTTCGCAGACATAAATGTGATTCGTACAGGTACATATTATTGTTTTAACTATTAGCAGTGGTTATTTTCTTTTTACACATTTACTGTACAATATATAATCGATTATGATAATATTTTATGGTAACAAAACAGCTTATTTTACAAACAAATCTGAAGCTTCCACTGTACTAAACAGTGTTAAATACCTTTACCAGTGAAATTCAGCAAATAAATCCAATCATAGCAGATTTTCTCACAGAATGAGCTACATTTACCTGCTTTTTCCAAGCTGAAATTGCACCAAATGTAGATTTAAAGGCCTACTGAAATGAATTTTTTTTATTTAAACGGGGATAGCAGATCTATTCTATGTGTCATACTTGATCATTTCGCGATATTGCCATATTTTTGCTGAAAGGATTTAGTATAGAACAACGACGATAAAGATTGCAACTTTTGGTATCTGATAAAAAAAAGGCTTGCCCCTACCGGAAGTAGCGTGACGTAGTCAGTTGAACATATACGCAAAGTTCCCTATTGTTTACAATGATGGCCGCATGAAGTGAGAGAGATTCGGACCGAGAAAGCGACAATTTCCCCATTAATTTGAGCGAGGATGAAAGATTTGTGGATGAGTAAAGTGCAAGTGAAGGACTAGTGGGGAGTTGAAGCTATTCAGATAGGGAAGATGCTGTAAGAGCCGGGGGTGACCTGATATTCAGCTGGGAATGACTACAACAGTAAATAAACACAAGACATATATATACTCTATTAGCCACAACACAACCAGGCTTATATTTAATATGCCACAAATTAATCCTGCATAAAAACACCTGCGTGTTTGTTATGCTAGCTCCTAGCTCCTCTGCTAGCTCCTAGCTCCATAGAACACGCCAATACAATTCAAACACCTGATCAACACACACCATCACTCAGCCCAAAAGACCGTTTCCTTAACCCAAGGTTCATAAAGCTTATATATTTTTAAAAAGTTACGTACGTGACGCGCACATACGGTCAAGTTATCGAATGTTTAGCAGCCAAGGCTGCATACTCACGGTACCTGATATTCAGCTGGGAATGACTACAACAGTAAATAAACACAAGACATATATATACTCTATTAGCCACAACACAACCAGGCTTATATTTAATATGCCACAAATTAATCCTGCATAATAACACCTGCGTGTTTGTTATGCTAGCTCCTAGCTCCTCTGCTAGCTCCATAGAACACGCCAATACAATTCAAACACATGATCAACACACACAATCACTCAGCCCAAAAGACCGTTCACCTAATCCAAGGTTCATAAAGCTTATATATTTTTAAAAAGTTACGTACGTGACGCGCACGTAGGTACGGTACGTGTTATGCTAGCTCCTCTGCTAGCTCCTAGCTCCATAGAACACGCCAATACAATTCAAACACATGATCAACACACACAATCACTCAGCCCAAAAGACCGTTCACCTAACCCAAGGTTCATAAAGCTTATATATTTTAAAAAAGTTATGTACATACGCAAAAAAAAGCCAAAGCTGCATACTCACAGTAGCACGTCTGCGTCTTTGTCATCCAAATCAAAGTAATCCTGGTAAGAGTCTGTGTTGTCCCAGTTCTCTACAGGCGTCTGTGTATCCAAATCAAAAGTCCTCCTGGTTAGAGTCTCTGTTATCCGAGTTCTTCCATCTTGACTGCATCTTTCGGGAATGTAAACAAAGAAGCGCCGGCTGTGTACTGTTGTGGCTGACTACGTTCGAAAAATACGTCCATTTCGCACCGACAACTTTCTTCTTTGCTTGCTTGGCTTCCTTCTCCATAATGCAATGAACATGATTGAAACAGATTCACGAACACAGATGTCCAGAATACTGTGGAATTATGAAATGAAAACAGAGCTTTTTCGTATCGACTTCAATGTGGAAGGCATACCCGTGTTCGCCGGGCTACGTCACGCGCATACGTCATCCTCAGAGGCGTTTCGAACCGGAAGTTTAGCGGCAAATTTAAAATGTCACTTTATAAGTTAACCCGGCCGTATTGGCATGTGTTATAATGTTAAGATTTCATCATTGATATATAAACTATCAGACTGCGTGGTCGGTAGTAGTGGCTTTCAGTAGGCCTTTAATACTTCACTTTTCACACAAGTTCAGTTTGTCCTATCGTGAAGTATTTGAGTAGAGGTTACCCAAAGTGCAGCGTGTCTCGGCTGCCGGATCTGTATGAGGTTGCTAAACCAAAGACTCAAGTGATGAGCAGAGCAATATAATGTAACAGTGTGTGTGTGTGTATCTGTGTGTGTGTGTGTGTGTGTGTGTGTGTGTGTGTGTGTGTGTGTGTGTGTGTGTGTGTGTGTGTGTGTGTGTGTGTGTGTGTGTGTGTGTGTGTGTGTGTGTGTGTGTGTGTGTGTGTGTGTGTGTGTGCATGCGTACGCACGTGGATGCAGGTTTCAGGGGCATACCAATGCGAGAGCGTGCACCCGGGGTGTGTGCTAGGGCAGGATCAGCCGACTAAATCCACACTTGAAAGAGAGAAGCTCTATTGCGTCCACCCACCCATCTCTGCCTCCCCCTGTGAATCTCATCTCTTCCACGATGTAGCCCCTACTCCCAGTTAGTGGAGGGAAGGAGGGGGCATAGAGGTTCAAAAGTTCACAGGACCGAGGGAGAAGAAGAGGGCAAAGTGGAGGCTGTAACAACCTGCAATCAGAGCCCATCTTCCTGTGGAGTCAGTTAATTGACAGGCTGTTAAACAATTGTCAGTGCTTGCCAGGAAAATATGTCCATCAAGGTGTCTGGAAAAGGCTAAATTTACTATAACCTCCATAATAATGTTGAAATCATCTCAAGTTGGTTCACTAATCAAATTGTTGCCATCATAAAACTGTTATGAGCCATACAGGCAATGGTTGAAGTAAGATTTTAACTTTGCTAATTCATCGGGAAGACTCGTTGACCACTGTTCAATAACACTAAATACAATTAAAATGTAGTAAAATGATCATATAGGAATGTGTTTGCAGAGTGATATTGTAATGTAGTGGAATGTTATTGGCACAGGAATAAGAATGAATGATGTGTACTGCATGCATGACATTCAACTCTGTTTTATTTCACCATATTACATAGTATTGCATTACACACATCGTGGCACTGACCATGTTC
Organism: Entelurus aequoreus; assembly: GCF_033978785.1. Classification (NCBI taxonomy): domain Eukaryota; kingdom Metazoa; phylum Chordata; class Actinopteri; order Syngnathiformes; family Syngnathidae; genus Entelurus; species Entelurus aequoreus. The sequence goes on from NC_084733.1 coordinate 22,290,958, forward strand.
CCCCGATAAGACATTATTTGTTAAACTGCAATTATGGGACTTTTTAGGGTTTCTTTTTGTGCAATTGGTGCATCCTGGTCCTCCTGAATGGGATATACAGCTTGTTCACTGAAAGGGAATAAAAGCATGACCTCATTTTGTTTCCTGTGTGGTTTCGTAAAGGGGATTTTTTTTTTTAACACCGCCAGATGTGGGGAAGATGCCCTTCATTAGTACAATGCCTGAGCACCAAAGCTGTACTTAAATCCAATTTAGTTTAGCATGATAAAGGGCATAACTGCCAGCCAGCACTATTGCCCACCCACCCACTCCTGGCATGTGACGAAAAAAATGCAGTTGCCCTCGATGGGGTTTGATGTGGAAATAAAATACACCATTGGATCATATAGGTTCTTATTGCTGCTTACAAAAATGCAGTAATGGGCAGAGTGTACAAATGTTAATATTAAATATCTGTCATTTAGCTGGGGACACCCTACAACTACCTGTAAGGGTCGCCGCACCCCACTGTAGGTATATATTTAGTTTGCCTTTTCTTCGCCCAACGTTGGTAATATTTAGGAGTAAGGCTGAAACGACGCGTCGACGTAGTCGACGTCATCGGTTACGTAAATACGTCGACGCCGTTTTTGTGCGTCGACGCGTCGCATAATGACGTCACACTACCGTCATGGCGAAGCGCAAAGCAGACGATCAAAGAAGACGATGCGAGCGGTGCGAGCGAGGGGGGGAAAGCATGCCAATAGTGTGGGAGTATTTCAATAAACGGCCTAATAATGTTGTTGTATGCACACTGTGTCGAGCGGAAATGGCCTATCATAGCAGCACAACGGCTATAAACGAACATTTGAAAAGAAAACCATCAACTAGTCAATCGTCCGCGCGAGCATACGTTGTCATCATTACACAAAAACATGAATGTGTCATTTGTATCTGCTAGGGGTGTAACGGTACGTGTTTTGTATTGAACCGTTTCGGTGCGGGGCTTTCGGTTCGGTACGGGGGTGTACCGAACGAGTTTCTAAGCTAAAGTCTTAACAAGCTGCTTTGCTCCGTCTGCCTCTGTCTCAGCACGCAGCATTGTCCCACCCACACAACCATCTGATTGGTACACACGCAGCATTGTCCCACCCACACAACCATCTGATTGGTACACACGCAGCATTGTCCCACCCACACAACCATCTGATTGGTACACACGCAGCATTATCAGCCAATCAGCAGTGCGTATTCAGAGCGCATGTAGTCATCGCTTCAGCGTGGAGCAGATAGGTGTTTAGCAGGTGAGCATCAGGCAGCAGACTCTCCCCAAATGATAATAAACACCTCCCAGTCAACTACTAGTAACATCACTATGAGCCCGTTGACCTTCTAGAAACTTAAACTGCAGCTCAGCTCGCTCGCAATCCTGGCTTGAGGTGAAGGCTAATTAGCTCTCAGTTCCAGCCACATCGACCCCTTCTGAGCGCCTATTTTCAGCTGCTGGGAATATTGTAAACAAGAAAAGAACCAAAGCATGTAGACATGCTAACCTTTCTTCATTACAACTGTTAGACACTCACTGGAATGAGTAGAATTGGTTATTGTGTACTGTGTTGGACTGGATGTTTATTTTGCACATTTTAAAAGCAATACTTAATGTTTACAGTGCTCCAGAATATTTAGATTGGCACTTTTTTGTATTGGATGTTTATCTTTATTTTTGCACATTTTAGCAAATAAGCAATACTTTCACTTTTGTTGAAATGTTTACACTGTTGTTACAGAATATTTCGTTTTGCACTTTTTTGTATTGGATGTTTATCTTTATTTTTGTACATTTTAAAGCAAAAAAAGCAATACTTTTACTTTTGAAATGCTTATACTATTGCAGAATATTAAGATTTGCACTGGATGTTGACTTATATTTGCACATTAAAAAGCAAATAAGCTACTTTTAATTTTGTTAAATGTTAAAAGTTTTAAATGTTTACATTGTTACAGAATATTTAGTCATGTTGTTGTCAATGTTGACTGAGTGGCCATACTTCTTTTTTTTTGTAAATAAAAGCCATGCCTTTTGAAAAAACGGGCCTACATTTATTTTTTCATCTTCATTTTGAATAAAAAAATAATCGGCAAAAGGAAAAAATAATCTATAGATTAATCGAAAAAAATCTATAGATTAACCGATTAATCGAAAAAAATAATCTATAGATTAATCGATAGAAAAATAATCGTTAGCTGCAGCCTTATTTAGGAGCAGTAAAACATGAACTCAAAATACCTTAATGTGTGTTCCACGTCTTCAAAGAGAGCAGTTATGATTTTGGTTAACAAAGTGAACGACTAAAAACTAAGAATTTGGGCATTGTTTTCTCTAAACGCATATATTTGTCTAAATATGGCCAAGGACACGCATTATTGTGGGTTTCCTGCAAGTCGTCTTCATCACTACAGAAATCTAATCTGCGGGAGAGAATTCCTTTGCCATTTTCAAGTGTTTTTTTTTTTTTTTTTGAGTAGTCAGCTTGAAGCGTCCCTCTGTCTCAGACCCCCTTGTCGTCATGTGACATGCCTGTGGGCCTGTAATGGTTTTGCTTACTAGTTTCGATGACCCGCCTTGTCTTGCCTCTGATTGGCCAGTCCGTAATGTTTTGCCCTAACCTTAGCCAATTGTGACTCATTATACGAACACTGACCAATCATGGACTTTTTCCGGATGTATGGATGTCCTCATCCATATTTTTTTAGCCTGGATTTGCAGTCCACTTTCTCTCTTTGTAGCTTGTAGCTTTGATGTAAGCTACCTTGCTACATGGGTCTAAAAGAGGCTAAACTACAGGAAAAGCTACTCGTTCATCAAGTAGTTACCAGTAAGTTACCGCCAAACTACTGGAAAATACACTTAAGCTATGTAGCTTAGCTACATGTAGCTTGTTAATGCAAAAATGACAACTGACATTTAAAATTACGATAGAGTACCACTTGGTTATATGAAATAGGAGTCAAATAGCAAAATAAAAGATCAAATGTTTGAACACACTTACTAATGCTCTAATAAATAGTGTAAAGTAGCTAACTAGCTACAAATATGCTGTTAGCTAACCAAACTCCAAGCCTTAACAATATAAAAACAGTATCTTAATAGGTAACACAACACAGTCAGTGTGAATTGAATATGTACACTACTGTTCAAAAGTTTGGGGTCACCCAAACAATTTTGTGGAATAGCCTTCATTTCTAAGAACAAGAATAGACTGTCGAGTTTCAGAGGAAAGTCCTCTTTTTCGGGCCATTTTGAGCGTTTAATTGACCCCACAAATGTGATGCTCCAGAAACTCAATCTGCTCAAAGGAAGGTCAGTTTTGTAGCTTCTGTAACGAGCTAAACTGTTTTCTGATGTGTGAACATGATTGCGCAAGGGTTTTCTAATCACCAATTAGCCTTCTGAGCCAATGAGCAAACACATTGTACCATTAGAACACTGGAGTGATAGTTGCTGGAAATGGGCCTCTATACACCTATGTAGATATTGCACCAAAAACCAGACATTTGCAGCTAGAATAGTCATTTACCACATTAGCAATGTATAGAGTGTATTTCTTTAAAGTTAAGACTAGTTTAAAGTTATCTTCATTGAAAAGTACAGTGCTTTACCTTCAAAAGTAAGGACATTTCAATGTGACCCCAAACTTTTGAACGGTAGTGTAGGTGCAAGCAGACTTTGTGCTTGAAATGCACAACTTATTGTATGGAATTAAACAACAGTGATTAAACATTTACATGACAACTGATATTGTGTACCGGTACTTAATATCTCAGTGCGCTCTAAAAATAATTACCGAATGTGTCGTGTTGTTGTTGCGCTCAGAAGAAGTCACAAAGTACGGCAATCTTTTTCACTTTAATTGCTGCTCTTGTGCTAACAAAGACATATTATTTCTCATACACACGTCTTTTTATCACACACACACACAACACTTCTCATTCTCCTTCAATAATATTATAATATATTTACAAACATTTGCGAACTCTGAACACGATCATTAAGATTAACCCCAACATTCCGTTAACTTACAATAGTTATTTAACAGTTTTGTTTATTTACAATGACATGTTAGCGCTCTCTTGGGCCATGTCCCGAATGACCGAATAGCGTTGCAGTTAATGATAGCATCATCGCGAGTCGTTCAGAAGTTGCACAGTCCATCTTCTCAAAAGTACGTTTCTCTGGTTTATAAGTCAAACGTCCATTAAAAGTAAACTGATGATTGTGAATGATTAGTTCCAGTGTAAACAACGACGTTGATGTTGGGGTTCAGTGGTTGACGTCACAGGAAGAAAACACATTATCTAGTCAACAAGAAGGTGCAGTTGCTCCTTCTGGAGACACTGGCCCTTAGTGTTTTGAAAGAAAATTACAAGTCTGACGCCACCCCCACGGAAGAACTATACATCAAACAAGGTGTTGTCGGGGGGGACGCAAGCTACGCGACGCAAGATGGCACTTCAAGTTGGTTGTATTTTTTCCTGAGAAAATGGAGCCACAGGGTTTACGGGTTGTTTTGTTGTCTACCGCAGCAAAAAGGGAAGTGCGTCCATATCTCTTCTCTTCTCTTTCTTCCCAGTGTAGAAGACATGTTGGATTGAGTCTGGTTTTCCGTGTGAAAAATCAAAACTGTGTTTATTTTAAAGACGCTAGTTTTGATTTGATACCATTTGTGCTTTTTTACCCACCACTCTCCCATATGCAACTGTGATTGGCTATTTCCTCCCACCCACCTACAGACACAATTAAATACGATTGGATGGTCTTTGTCAATGTGTTTGTGTCGTTTTAATTTGTTGACTAAATTGTCGATTAATTTCGTCGTCGTTTTAGTCAACGTAATTTTATTTTCATTTGTCATCGCCCTAATTTCGTCAGAGGAAAATAGCTTGTTGACGATAACGAAGACGAACATTTTTAGTCAACAAAATTAACACTGATCCAGACTAACTGTATATCTTTAAAATGAATTCCTCAGACAGAAAACATTTTGGTATTATGCAGTACTAAGCCTATACGAGTCATATGGAAAGAAGCACAATATAAAAAAATAGGTAAACTAAAAGGCATAAATACTGTTTAGTGTAAACATAAATACTGTTTTATTTGTAAAATATATATATGATTAAAATATATACAGTACAGGCCAAAAGTTTGGACACACCTTCTCATTTCAATGTGTTTTCTTTATTTTCATGACAATTTACATTGTAGATTGTCACTGAAGGCATCGAAACTATGACATCTGTAATATGAAATTTCAGGTGACTACCTCTTGAAACTCATCGAGAGAATGCCAAGGGTGTGCAAAGCAGTAATCAGAGCAAATGGTGGCTATTTTGAAGAAACTAGAATATAAAACAATGTTTTCAGTTATTTCACTTTTTTTTGTTAAGTACATAACTCCACATGTGTTCATTCATAGCTTTGATGCCTTCAGTGACAATCTACAATGTAAATACCGTATTTTCCGCACCTAAAAACCACAATTTTTCTCAAAAGCTGACATTTCTCAAAAGCTGACAGTGCGGCTAATAACCCGGTGCGCCTTATATATGGATTAATATTAATATTTATTTTCATAAAGTTTAGGTCTCGCAACTACAGTAAACAGCCGCCATCTTTTTTCCCCGTAGAAGAGGAAGCGCTTCTTCTTCTACGGTAAGCAACCGCCCCCATTGAAGAGGAAGCGCTTCTTCTTCTACTGTAAGCAACCGCCAAGGTGAGCACCCGCCCCCGTAGAAGAAGAAGCGCGCGGATATTACGTTTCATTTCATTTGTGTGTTTCTGTAAAGACCACAAAATGTCTCCTACTAAGAGACACGCGTACAAGGTTCCACTGACTTTTGATATTCATGTGAACCGCACTGTGGATACAACGGGAACACGTACGGTGAATATTCGCACCACAGGGAATGAGAAGTCGTACTTCACTGTGGTTCTAGCTTGCCATGCTAACGGCCAGAAACTTCCACCCATGGTGATATTCAAAGGGAAGACCTTGCCAAAAGAGAACTTTCCAGCCGGCGTCATCATAAAAGCTAACTCGAAGGGATGGATGGATGAAGAAAAAATGAGCGAAGAGACCGGGTGACTTTTTTCACGCAGCTCCCTGTTGATCTATGACTGCATGCGCGTCCACATCACAGATGGTGTCAAAAAACAAGTGAAGCACACCGAAGAAGAAGAATTCGAGGGATTTGTGGATGAGTAATAACTTCAGAAAGTGAGCTTTAAATGTTTATTTTGTGTGTTGTGTGACACTAACGTATGAGCAACGTTGAGTTATTGATGTTGCTATTGCTCTGCACTATTTTGAGTGTTACTATTTTTGTGATTGCACATTTGCACATTACATTTTGGGAGTGAACAGAGTTGTTAGAACGCTGGTTTGTAATATATTATTAAAGTTTGACTGACCTATCTGACTGTTTTCTTGACATTCCCTTTAGCGTAGCGTAGGTGCGGCTAATAACACGGGGCGGCTAATAGGTAAACAAAGTTTTGAAATATGCCATTCATTGAAGGTGCGGCTTACAACACGGGGCGGCTTATGGTGCGGAAAATACGGTAGTCATAAAAATAAAGAAAACACATTGAGTGAGAAGGTGTGTATAAACTTTTGGACTGTACTGTACATATAATTCAAATATATAATGAATAATGCATGATAAAAATATAAAGTGTATTTGTTGTTCATAACTTTTTCTTAACATTTAACTGAACTAAAATATATATTTAAAAAACAAGTAGAAAGGCACATTCTTATCAGTTTATCCCCTTAACCTTCCAACCACTTCAGGTAATCCACTACTATACATCTTAAATACACTTGTCAAGCTGCAATATGCAAGGGGGCATTTTCTACAACAATGCCAGCTATTTTGGTGGCACTCAATCCAGATGAGTGTTAGCTTTTGAGAGCCGTCATTGACTTAAAAGGACGCCAACGGGAGGACTCTTCTTCTGTTGTGTTGTCTATGTGCGCGCGAGCGTGTGTGCGTGTGTGTGTGTCACTGTGACTCATACAGCATCGCTCCTCGGTACACTGTCACCGCCAATGATGGCTTCATTCTTGAGAGTGTGTGTGGTGAGGGGGCACATATTTGATTGTGTGTGTGTGCCCGCGTGTATTTGAGAGAGACCGTGTTCAAGTGTGTCAACATCATCTATGCTCATACAGGCTGTGGGAACAAAACAAGTGCCTAAAGAAATAACAGGCAGACAAGCAAGAGGGGAAAATAGGACATGAAGTGATTTCCACACTGTCAAGCTGGGCTAAGGTGAGGGCATAAACTACCTTCCCGGACAGGAGAGTCAAGACTTGTATTATTGTACTGTAGAAGGAACACAATAGTCCTCAAATCCTACTGTCCAACCTGGGTTTCACTCATAAGATTGTGCTATAGAATTACAAATAGGTGTAGACAACCACAATCTAACCCTACTGGCATCCTCATTTTGCTTACTGTACTAAAAACCATTCAACCAATAATACAACAGTAATGAGCTTGATTTAAAAATGTTAATTTCATTTAATTCATGCACTTCTTTGTGGTTTAGATAAGTGTTCAATATGCCTTGGAGTAAATTTTGCTCCACAGATACTTTTTTTTTTTTAAGTTTGTCTACAAGATGTTTAGTTTGTGGAGGCGTTGCCAGATTGCAAATGAAACCAGGCACCACCATCTCTAAAAGTATCGTCATTGTTTTCCATAAACCCGTAGTTTCAGCCAGTCACAACATTAGTTACACCTGCACACGCTCCGATCGATTCAAAGCTGCTTTTAAAAAGATTTTACCAGCATGAATGCCACTGTATAGCACACGTCTGTGTTACTATGCGTTTGCCAAGGTTAGATGAAAACTATACTTCATCCTGCCCTTTTGTGTTTCCTCACAGTCTGAGCTAATGCTTTGGCATTGTTTATCAAGAGGATGCGACATTTAAACATGTATAGGTCAGAAAAGATAAAATCCATCATTGGTCCCCTTTAAAATTACACAAAAAATGCTGTAAAGTGTGATCATAATTTGAATAAAACTGCAATCTGTGCTTGGCTCTCACAAAAGGAATGCCTCTAAAATCAGTGGAAATGTGGTAATGTTACTTAAGTCCAGGATTAACAAAAAACATGCATTTTTAATGACTTTTTTTAAACAAAGAATACATTGGAAGTTACGTGAAATTATGAGATTTCAGGATCAACACACACACACCATCACTTTAGTCATAATTTTTGCGCTTAAAAACGTATCTATGAATTCAGCTTTTGACTTCTGTTTTTTTATATTATCATTACTGCTACAAGCAGTGACAAAGTGCATTACAACTGAGCACCACTGCTGCCCATAAGGACCACAGGTGAGAAACATATTTTTGGCCCGCTCGGGGCCCAACAATGGGCCCTATGGTTAAGAAACACTGATAAAGACAATATAAAATTATAGAAATTTGGCCTATGATAGAGATTTAATACTATTGTTAGATCGTTGTAACGCATGTTGATGACACATTCTAGTTGTGTCCCGTAAATTTAAAAGCGACAAGCGAATGACCACGTCCTCAAAGCAATGTAGCGTCCTCACTGCGGCTAATGTCCCTCCAGAGGAAAATACACTTTTAAGTCAGCAATCCTTGCATCCGTGAAAAAAAAATGCTACACAAGACACTAGGATGTAGGCCTCGGCGATATGGCCTAAAAATAAAATCTTTCATTTTTTTCCCGATAAAATCGATATATCGCCCAGGCCTAGTAGGATGGTATCCTAACTGCAAGCTAGAGCTCTTGAATGTAAACAAAGGTGAGCGGATCAATACAAATATCGAATGTAATGATACCAAGTATAGCATCAGCATATGGTTGAGACTAAAAAGGTTAGATCCATATTTACAATCACACAATCTTTTGACGTTTTTGTGATTGTTTACAAACTCAGAAAATAAGTCCCTGAAGAGAGGAGGACTTTAAGGGAACATACGAAGGATTTAAATCAGAGCCAATAGCAGGAAATACTTTAAATATTGAAATTATATTGTTACACAGTCATCCTGTGCTTTTGTCTGATTATAATAATATATAATTTTAATTTTCCTGAGGGAACTCTCCTGAAGGAATCAATAAAGTACTATCTATCTATATATAGATGTAACCAAAAATTAAAATATTCAAATATCACCTATTCCTTGTTAACATTAGTATGTTTTTACACGTGTAGCCAGTCTGACAGATGGACGACAATGAATAAAATGCTATGAAGCAAAAACTGGCCATTTTCAAAGTGGGTTGTGGTAGAGGGGCCACAGCAGCTTGAGGGAAAAAAAGAAACCATTTATTTTAAACCCTCTAATCTAATTTAAGTGATATTTAAATGCAAAATGTATAGAATTCATGCTCCAGATTAAAAACTCTACATGTGCTCAGGCAGTATGAAAGTCAGCAACCATGCATACTGTTCTACACCTTGAAAACCACTCCCTTAGCAAAAACCAAAAGTCCCTAAGTATGTTTTGAATGCTGAATTACATCACCCGACACCTAGATTCTAGTCCTGGCTAATCCCAGCCTCCCAAGACCACCAAGCACTATGTGTGCTGCCACCTGATGGGTCATCTGGGCCTTCAGCTGCCCCATCCACCTGGTCACCGCAGCCAACATGGAAACTGCTCGCCGCCTGCCAGAATGCTATCAGCAAGTGGCATGAGGAAATCGGAGCATGGGGTGAGGGAAGTAGAGATGGAATGTGGCACTCACGGTGGGTGAGTGCCGCTAGCTGTTTCTTTCCCACTCTGCCGAGGTTAGCGCCAACCTGCTCCTGTGGTCTGTGTGTGCTCGTAAACAGGATGCTAACAGTAACATGTAAGCAGTGCGCCATATGTTGCCCTGTTGTTCAGGCCAACATGGAGCGGTCAAGTCGGCACAATGTCACCTTGACAACCGTTTTTGTTTACATGCTTGTACTCACAGCTGGTACAAGGAGCTTCTTTACTTCCTCGACGGCTCTCCTCATCTTAATCTCGGCTCTGGTCTGCGTGTCCTCCACTGTGATCAGGACATGGAGCTCTTCGTTTAGGTGCTCCCAGTTTGGCTTCCCTCTGTTCTGCTCCTCCTAGAATCAAAAGAAGTAAGACGCTGAGTGAACGTGACAGCGGCGGGTGTGTTGTGCAGCACGCCACTGTAGTAACGCAGCAGCACTGCATTAGAGCAAGACATGGTCCTGCGAATAGAGGCGGGATGACAGGAAGTGGTCCTTTAGTCAGCTATTATACTGTTTGCTTTGAAATGACACCCTTCTTTAATAGAACACTCGCTTAACTGAGAAAGAAAGCTATGCCCCGCGGCAATTAACACCCCTAAAAAGCGGACGGGTCGAGATCTGAGAGATGGCTGAGGATTTCTTTATTCTATTTTTGAAACACTAACTTAAATAGTAAAAAAACGCCATCATAATTCACAAATTGTGGTTGACACTGTGCATGTTTGCTTTTTGCTGTGAACAATGCACAAAGGGTGTGTGGGGAGTAGGGCTAGGTATAAAAAATATTAGGATTTTCAGCAACATGGATTTACAAGACATAATATTGATTATTTACCCACCCATGGTAGTCGTGTGTGTGGAGCCCCAGCAACAGCGTCCTGCTGACTGACTGTGCTAACGTTAGCTGTCAACATCAAAAAACATCACTTTTGAAGAAAGGACGTCAGCCATACTCGGGAGGTACTTTTGTTTACATGTTCATCTGCCACACTGAGAAGTGTTAGGTGCACCAGAAAAAACAAACGCACACTTATAACAGTAATCAAATAATGACATAATGATATTACAAAATAATATAAACAAAAAACTAATTCATAGTTCTATTGATAATATAAGACTAAGGTCAACTTTATTAATCTCCAGGGAAAAATGTTACTCATGTGGGTAAAAAAATTAAGTGTTATTGTCATCAACTGTTTATGTATTAATTTAAAAACTATTTTATGCTGTGTTGATAACTGCAATGCACACAATTAGATCCCATGTTATAGTGCTGTTATTCTACAAGCTCATGGTGTTATGTTAGTTTTTAACACTTGCTAAAATGTCTCTAGTTTATTCGGCATAGACAGGAAGACACAATCTTTAGCGTAAAGTGGTCATTGAATGAAGCCCTTGACAGGAGTACCTGTTGCTGTTTGTTTACACTGAAATTACTCAATGCTAATCTACTGATTGTTAGTGACACATTTATGTTTAACTCCCAACCAGCTCAATTCTTCATTAAGTAACTTGCCACTAACATAATTTAACTCAATTCTAATGTTTGACCTTTTACTTTGGCATGTAAAGATGCACCATATTGGACGTATTAGACCCTTTTGGCAATATTGCAAATGGGTGCGCCATAGTCTTCAATGACTCCCTGGTCATTTTTTAAGTACTCAAAATGTTCCCAGACTGCCAACTTCAGCTTTTTTTTGGGTGGGAAGAGATCACTGCTTTATCCGGCTGCCATTTTTAAGCTAATCACCAAAAATGATTCCCGGGCGCGGCCACCGCTGCTGCTCACTGCTCCCCTCACCTCCCAGGGGGTGATCAAGGGTGATGGGTCAAATGCAGAGAGTAATTTCGCCACACCTCGTGTGTGTGTGCGTGTGACAATCATTGGTACTTTAACTTTAATGTAGCATGCTATCCTGTCTCTCGACCAGGCACCGCTGGTATAACTTTGGTTTCGTTCAACACAACCGAACGGGAGAAGTCTCAGGTGTTAAAACTTTGCACCTCTGTCTTGGCATCACAGAATCAATTTGCTAGAACGACTACGCATCAGCTCGCCTCCGACACCAGCTCAGAAGGTGGAAAAAGAAGCGGGTTAACTTAGTCACTCTCGTTCCCTATCGGTGCCATTTTTGTTTTTTTGCAAAACACTCCCAATGACTGTGGAACAACTTCAGCCAATGTCAATTATTTTCTTCACCACTGTGCAGTCGTCCAACTACCTACAAAACATTGTGGCACTGTCCCGCAGCAGGCAGTCCACCTGACATGATTCCAACTGAGACATGGAGCACCAAGGAAGGGAAGCTTGGAGCCAAATGCCACCCACCTGCTTCCTACTTCCAGAGAGAGCGGTTGCCATAGTGCTGCTCTTTACAACAAACACACAGAAAAAAGTTCAATATTCCACTCTCTTTTTCACTTTTTCCACATAGGGGGTGGGAGGAGGAGGAGAGCCTAGTTGCAGGCCATTATTTCACCCTGGCTGTTTACTTATGGGCCATTAGGGGGCACAGACTGAAAGTAGACTGCATTTTCTAGATGGGACGGACAGGCTGGTTTAAATATTTAAAAAAGAAGTAAGTATATGTCTACTCTTCTTCAAATGTACGGTCTTTGCCCCTAAAGCTTACTAAAATATTGAGAGCCTGCGAGTTCTTTTCGGAAGTGTTGCAGCTGAATCGAATATGAACAGAATTGGAGGCCAACCAAGCTTGCGATTACGCACACATAGCAGGCGGTGAATCAGGTCGCTAGTGCCATCTTACAGAAAGAGACCTTTGAAGACAAGTCCATACTGGCTGACTTTAAAGATTCACTATATACAGTATAAGTAGGTCCTAAAAAAAGTTTTTAAATTGGAATACCCCAAATTAAATTTTCAAACATTTTCAGGTAACTTGCACATTTATGATTATTATAAGACTGTAATATATAGGAATTTAAAATACAAAAAGTTAAAGCATCTTTTTTTTGTTATGCATTAAAAAAAGACGACTTTTAGTCACTTAGCTATTTACATGAGCACTTGTTAAAATTCAGATTTTATGTATTTATTTTTTCCAGTGTGTGGAAGCATTCTTACAGTTAGGTTGCAGGTGTTCTGTCATGTGCAAGCCAATAAATAACAGCATAGAATTCACTAGTCCATGCTATTATAAGTGAAGGTTAGTTCCTACAATGGATTTTAGACTATGTGTCCAACACAGTGGCATGTGGCACAGAATGGAAAGGTGCAACAGTTCAACTTTGAACAATCCTAGTCTCTTTTGAGCCAAGGAGCTGCTCTGAATTGAAGTGAAATGTCAACGGACTAAACAGGTGCAGTATATAGAACTTCAGCGTATATGGATGGACACAACAAACGAGGCAAGCTGCAGAGGATAAAATACATTTGCAGACAAATAAAAAAACAAAACCCTTGGAAAACTTTCTTTTTTAATAAAACACACATTTTCTTTGTAGTTTTTTCTATCCACCATGTGTATTCAACAACTTTGTTTTCTTTCTTTCACAGGTCTATTTATTGAACTCCAAAATATACAATAGCCTCCAAACCCTTTTATACACTCCAAAATAACCCTGCAGACACCCACATAGTCACTCAGCTGACTATCTCACCTTGTACAAATGCTAGGATACGAGCATACATGTCCCAGAGAAAATTTGTTAATAAATTATTTCACAACATATTTATGCGGCTTGTAGTCCGGTTTGGCTAATGGACTTTTATTTTAATTGAGTATGTGCGGCTTATACCCCGTGCGCTCTACAGTCTGAAAAAATGGTAAATGCACAATGACAGCAAACTTATTTTTGAAAACAATTTTGCATACTCTATGGAATAAATTCAGTGAAATCGAAGATAATGCTAAATTGGGTGCACGACTTAGCGTGACCAACAAAGACACTACTAACTTGCAGTCTAAAAAAGGCCCTTTGCAAATAGTATTTTTGGACAAACTATTAAAATGACTGCTTACTGCATAGTACATAAATGGCTGTGCTGCCCGGCACAAAATGGCTGCGGTGCGAGGCACACAATGGGTGGAGGAATCGTTCGTACACTGCGACAATATTCGTACAACGAAGCATTTAATTTAAAAAAAATCTGGTATGTGGTTCGTAAATCGAAACATTTGTACAATGAGGAGTTTGTAAAGCGAGGTTCCATTTTTTGTTCGCTACTACTTTTATTTTAGGGTTGTATTTTTTCTACAATGTGCTGCCATCTATATCTGTTTTGCAAAAAGTTTTTGTCAATGTTTCAATATTGTTAGTTATATTATTACTGTAATATGTATACAAAAAGTATTGTACACATATTTTATTGCGTTATGTTAGCCAGCTAGCTTGATTTACCTTCTAGCTGTTTATAACTTGATAAATAAAGAGAAAATTAAATTAAAAACTACCAAGCGTGCGATGCCTCCTCCCTCAAGGGCGCTCCTGAAGACATGACAAGATTCAACGACAACAAACAACAGCCATCAAATACAAGAGAAAGAGAAGAGAAGCAGGAGAAGTTGTGTTAGCAAAAGCGAGCGCTCTCTAAGGGATTTCTGTGCAAACCGTCCTGTCGAAACAAATGTGTCACAGAGAAAGGTTGCGAGAGGCATTTGATCAGTGTTAAGTGCAATCCCGGGACAGGTTATTATCCTTTAATATGTCCTGTCTTCTCCTATTTAATGCGGAATCGACACACTGGCACGCAGATGGATTTAGCCATTTTACCACAAAACTAACGTCCTGATCACTTAATTAAGCGAACTAGACAGTCTTAAATATAAGCACAAAAATACTTTTTCGCAGGCTGGCAATGCTACATGTTCCACATCCTTTCCCTTGCTGTAAGGTACTTTGGTTCATAGTCGTATGGAAAAACGTTTAACTTTAAAATGTGCTCAATGTGACACTATCACAAAGGGGAACTGCACTTTGTTTTTTTTTAAATGTCGCATATCATTCACAATTCTTATGTAAGACAAGCTAAAATCAGTTTTTTCTGTTTTTATGCATTCAACCTGTTAAATAAATGCGAGCAAAAGTATGCTTACAATGGAGCCAATTGGAGTCGCTCTATTCTGCCTATAAAGCAAACACTTCCATCAAGGTTGTATATACACGTATACACACTAAGTATATATGTAATGTAGTAACAGGCACATTTATAATAACATGTAATATTTACGCATTTTAAGCATATGGCGGCACATTGATTTCACAGACTAATTAAAAATGTTAACTTTTTCCTTTAACAACATCACTGATTACTACCCACTGCAGACTTCATGAGAACCAACAAATATAATTCAACATCACTTACTGTACAATGTCTGCTCTACTGGGAAGATGATTGTCAGAATGTTTGTATATCCTTTTTGGATGAAGAATTAATTATAATCCTCGCAAATAAAAAAGGGGTTGAAACCAAGCGTCATTCTTGTCTTTCTTGCCATCTCTGGGTCCAAGTTTGCTGTCTTAGTTGACCAACTGGTCTGATAATGTTCTTATCGATCCACAATCCAGGTGAGAGGCATTGTTTATGATCTACAATAAACTTTTACAAGCGCTGAGGCAAGAAGCAGCTCACCAGCTGATGAGGTCAATATTGCAGCATAAACGAGTTAGCTTTTGGTGATCACGGCGCCGCTAAAAATAGATTGTCTGCATTAGCACTTATAATAACAACATTGCTAATATTTGGTTAAAATTCAGGTCACAAAATGCCGATGGAGTATTGTTGTTGCTTTTAGGATGGTTAGTTAGAGCGCTTTATGGGAAAAATAGAGGACCTCCGATTGACTCCATACTAAGCAGACTTTTATTTACGATTTAGAATGCGTTAAAAAAGAAAAATACATGTGTTCTTGTCTCTCATAAAGATTGTTAATTATAAGCAAAATTAAAAAAAAAAAAGTGCAGTTCCCCTTTTAAAAAAAAAGGGATAATATTCCACCACACTAGTTCTTGGCGGTTTATAAGTGAGGACAGTCCAATCCCATTCAATCATAACAGACTTTGATCTGCAAAAAAGAAAAAAGAAAATAAAAAAAAAACAATAAAGAAAAGCAATTGCACCATCTCGACTCATGCGCATAACCGCATTTCGCCCTTCACCTTCATCCTTCCTTCCCATTTTCTACCCGAGCTGCTTTTTTCTTCTACTCGCCATTGTTCTCTACTTGCCAAGTGATTCACTGTGCCTTTCTTCTCTCTCTCTCTCTCTCTCTCATGGCCGTGCAAGCTTCAGTGAGCCCGCTTGCCGCCGCCGTCAGCCAGTGCGGCCCAGGAGCAACCAGCTGAATTATTGAGAGCATAAAAACGCTGCCGCTAATGGATCCTGAATAAACACGCCGGCTAAAGCTGCTGCCGTGGCTTCTTCCACCCGCCATGGGGTATAAAGCGAGAGAATAAAGGGTGGTTGAGGATGCAGATATAGGGGATGAGGGTGGGGCGGTGAGTTGTAATTATGCAACAGCAGGGTTAGCGAAAAGATATGGAAGCGCTGTGAACTAACCTGAAAGAGGCTTGTGGTTTAACAGACTTGCAGATCACTGAATGTTTCAAAGCCACTCTAGTCAAGGTACAACATAGCAAACCCATTTTATTTATTTATCTAAACACCACTTCAGTCTAGACCAGTGTTTCTCAAACAGTGGTCTACCAGAAACCCTTAGTGCTCATGGTACAAGTCTTGGAGGGAATTCCAGAGTAACTCAATACAATCTCAATGCCTTTGAATATTCTCATTCATCAGGACTGTGTAGATTGTCTTAGAAGACGTAAAGAAGAATTGATGCAGCCTGCTCGGACGAGAGACGAAACGCCTAAGACAATCCGAAAAGTTTGAAAAAAAATCGTAATGTCTTGCATCGCTAATGATAATATAGCAGCATTTTAGCATTGATCATGCTAAAATCATTGTAAAATATTTAAGTCATCAGTAAGCGTGTGATTATATGAGATTATTGGACATTCAACAGCATTGTTATCAACAAAGGAGGAACGGTTGACCAAATTTCTGTGATTCACTATACGAAACATTTTACACTACACACCAAATCTGATTTTTTTTCCCCTCATGTGACAGGGATCTGATTTGTTGGCCAGTCTAAACGCTCCAAAGGTGTGGGATCATTTTGATGTTGTTTTGCGGTTTACTACTTGGCTTATTGACCAGAGTTGTATGTTTCATATTTCTTTTCATATTATTACCTTTTTGTCCACAAAAAAACCCAATAACTTATGATTGCAATACTTTGCTATTTTTGGATTGTGAAAAATCAATTCTGTAACTTTTTCTAAAAAAGAAAAAATAGGACTTTGTATAGTCTTTACTTTTTGGACTTTTTTTTGTTTTTGTTTTGTTTTTTATAGCATGCAAATAATTTGTACCTTTTTAGTTAGGATTTTTACTTTTCTGTTAATTGTTCTTTTATGGCTATTGTTTCACCCTAAATTAGCAAAACTAGTATTTAATGATATTAATGTGGAGGTGTTGTTTAATTTTAGATGTGGTGTTATTGTCATGTTTGAATATGTGTGTATTCTCTTTTGCCTTAATGCTTAATGCTGTGCGTGTATCAAAGGGTATTTCTTAAATGTTACACCACAGGAAGAACAGTTATTACTAATGATCAGCTAATGGGGATCTTTAGCATTTTTTTTTAATTTGCAGGTCAATTGTAGTGACTATTCTAATCCAGCAGATGGCAAATGACCATTATGAAACAAAAAGTATCAGTGCAGTATTGTTGTGTGGTTATGTTAAATCTGCTAAATTGCATTGTACAAATTTCTAGATCCCGAATATAAAACTTGTGTTATAGGAAAAAACACTTGTTTATAGGGGTCCCAGAAAAAAAAATTGCGATTCTGAATCAGTTCAAAATGTTCAAAAATGTATTTACTAAACAAACAAAACATTTTTACATTAGCAAAGAGGAGCTTTTGTTACTGATTTTGAAAAAGTTTCATTATAATTTATAAACCAACTAATATGTTGCGAGAAACAATTTGAACAGATAATCTGGTGCTTCGAAACAGTTAACAATAATCTTGTTCAATAAACCTCAACGGTGTGATCTGTACAAATGTCACATGACTATCATGATCTTTTAAAATAGTAAGATACTGAAGGGCAAAAGACAAATCATGTAATTTGAGAAGACGGGAACCTGGCGTGCACTTGGGACCAACGTGTGGATCTAATTGTGAAGAGCGAGCAGAGTGTCCTTATTCTCTTCTCTTCTAATGAACACACTCCATAGGAAAGAGACAGAGAGAGAGAGAGAGAGAAAAAGAGAGAGAGAAATTAAAATAAGAATGGAAGGGTTTCATAAAAAAAGAACAAGAAAAAAAAATGTTGGCCCTGCAGCCAACAGGCAGCTTCTAAGATTATGACTCAGCCGAAAGTGTGCTTGTCTGCACGCACGAAATGTTTGTGTAACGATGCACCGTGTGGGCATTGTGTGTGTGCGCGCACACGCGTGTGTGTGTTTGAGACAAAGAGTGTGCAGATAAATTGTCTTCCCACAATGAAAGGGATAAAATACATTTTCTCTGACTTATGCAAATGTAATACAATAAAGCATCACTGGAGGACAGCTAGGATGTGCAGGCGAAAAAGAAAGACAAAGATAAGATGAAGAGGAAGAAGTGGTCCAGAATGGACATGTTGGATCTTAGCGTGGTATTTATTAATCCTAAGGGTACCATTTTTTAAATATTGTCACATATACAAAAATTAACCCGTTAAGATGCAGTGCTTGGAACAATTCCACAAGATGCCGATAACTACACTTGAAGTGGTCAGCACCTGGCAGCTTTATATAGCTCTACATGCACTATAAAACTCAGTGATTGGTGTGAAAAGTTTTGTGTGTTAGACTTCGACTTTGCTGACTGAGCAGTTTGCTCTTTACTACTATTACAACATTGGTTCTGTTGCTGACCGTTTGGTCAAAGAGAGCTAAATTGACCTTCTTCCTCAAGCGCGCCAAATAATTAAAAGTAAAAACTAATTCTTCTAAATAACACCACGTCCTCTTTGCAGTTTAGGTAAAGTATGATAAAAACATTTATTGATAACCGTGCTAAAACTCCCTCCTTAAGACTCCTTAAAATTAAAAAAAAAAAAGTCATTGATAACTTCACTTTGATCAACTCACGGATGACTGGGGCCAGCTCACGAGCTTAAATGCTAACATGAAAACAAGAGCCATGACTGTCTTTCCCCATTGAGAAACCACATACCCCAATCTTAACTTTTATGAACACATTGCCTTCTGAGAAACTAAGATATTCAATCGTGCACATTGAACCTGCAAGCTGTGCTCTCTTAAAACAAATGATCGTTCTATACTGATACTAATACGAGAGGCGGAAGTGTTTTTACGGTGCGTTCAAAGACCTGTGAACAGGGTAAGATGCCTTAATGCCTGCCAAGGATAAACAACAACAGTAATAATATATTCTATTTGTTACGCACTTCTCATTTAAATAAACCTTAGAAGTGCTACGGTACAAACCAATATTTAAAACAATAAAAGCTTAACCATTAAAACATAAATACTAAGACTGAGTGAAGCAAAAGAAACAACACGCAAAATTATAAGTTTTCTAACAATGTGTCTATTTTAGTTTAAAAAAAACTTACTTTGTGAAAAGATTTCAGTGTGTGTACATATACTTTTTGAGCACATTTTAAAATACTGTCATAAAAATGGTAAACGTAATCATTTTGGTCACGATATCCGTGATATGAATTTTTTATATCGTTACATCCCCAATGTATATAAACAAAAAAGCTACAATTAAGAGTACCGTCTTTTTCGGACCATAGGGCGCACCGGATTAAAAGGCGCACTGCCGATGAGTAGGGTTGGGTATCGAGTATCGATTGGAACCGGGACTAACTTTCCGATTCTCCCGGAATCGTTCAAAAGTTTAAATTTCGATTCCTAGTTTCGATACCCAGTCCGCCGACCGGAAAAAAAGAATAAGTCCGCCGACCGGAAGAAGAAGCCGCTGAACACCAACGAAGAAGAGCCCACCGCCGGAAGTGTTAGAATAGCCGAGCCTATGTAGCCGAGCGAGTCAGTCAAGCATGGATAGCGGGCGTCGGCGGTCGAAAGTGTGGCTTTATTTTACTAAAAAAAATGAAATATGGGCGAAATATAACACGTGCGACAGGACTGTTTCGTGCTTAGGAGGGTGCACGTCGAACATGATTAAGCACCTCCGAGTTCATGAAGTACAAATATATGCATGTCCCGTCTTCGACGCGCTGCGCCGACCGTCCTCCTCCTGCTGTCAGATCTCGCTTTCTCCTATTTATGCCTTCAAGCTTCTTCCACACTCAGCGAACGTGTATTTTCCACAGCAGGAGACACTATCTGTCCAGAACGCTCACGCATCCTGCCTGAGAAGGCGGATATGGTAATTTTCCTAAACAAGAACTGTCTCTGGTTTTATACTGTACCTGCCGCTAATCTGGACTGGGCTTTGCAAGTTGTTTCTTATTGTTTATTTGCTTTTCTGCACCAGGTTAGCCCATCAGTGGGAACACGGTAACATTTTTAAGTACCTGCAGCATCATACACTTGTGTGTGTAAATGTGTTTTCATGAGGTTTCCTGCAGCATCATACACTTATGTGTAAATGTGTTTTCATGAGGTTTTCAAAAATAAAGCTCTCTTGAGGAAAGTGTACCCCTGGGAAAATGTATTTATAATATTTATATTAAAGTTCATAGATTTGATATTTATATTCTAGTTGAAAACAGCCCTGTGAGGAATTTATAGTAAAGTTCATAAAAAGTTAATAGAATTAAAATTGATGGAGAATGTCAGACTATTTCATTCAGAAAGACTGTATGTAGGTTAGCTAGCTCATTTAAAATATCCTAAACTTTTTTTTGACCCTGCCTCTTAAAAGAATCGGAACCGAGAATCGCCAGGAATCGGAATCGAAACAAAGAATCGGAATCGGAATCGTTCAAATTCAAACGATACCCAACCATACCGATGAGCGGATCTATTCAGGTCTATTTTCATACAAAAGGTGCATCGGATTATAAGGCACATTAAAGGGGTCAGATTATGATTTTTTTCTACATTTAAAACACTTCCTTGTCGACAACATAACATGCAATGGTGGTTCTTTGGTCAAAGTGTTGCATAAATTATGTTTTACAGATCATCTTCAAGTCGCTTCAGGATGCACCGTTTTGTGGACTGTCTTATTTACGTGGCTTCACTTCAACAGCGTCTTCTCCCCGCCATCTTTGTTGTAGCGGTGTAGCGTGCAAGGACGGGAGTGGAAGAAGTGTCAAAAGATGGAGCTAACTGTTTTAATGACATTCAGACTTCCCTTAAATCAACAACCGAGCAGCATCTCCTCATTCGTGGCTCACTAGTGCAACAACAACGCCGGAAATGTGTCCCGTGCAAAATCGTCCGGGCGGAACTCTTTAATAACAAAAGTTCTGTGGGTGAATTATGTAAACCCACAGAATCCACTTTATATTAAAAATTGCAACAGTGGAGGATGTATGCCCCATAACAAGAAGATGGAGAAAAAGAAGAAGCTTACTGATTACGGCGTCGGTGCAGATGGCGGACGCGCGCAATTTTTCAGGACTTGTGCAGATCCCAAATACACATCAGCAGGTACCAGGAGGTAAGAAAAGTAGGTTTTGCATAATATTGTGTAATGTTCTATATTCTAAATGGAACATTTCAAGTTTTGGTTTTGTTTACTGGCATCATCTTGCAGTCTACACGTATCTCTTGTGTAACTGCCATTTACTAGTAACACTTACCATTACACCATGTACCAAATGAAATAGCTTCGAGGTCGGTAAGCACAACCAGAATTGTTCCGTACATTAGGCGCACGAGGTTATAAGGCGCACTGTTGATTTTTGAGAAAATTAAAGGATTTTAAGTGCGCCTTATAAGGTAAAATAGGGTATTTTGTATTTCATCTTCTACTCTGAGATTGCAAAAAATGTTTTTGTCTACTTTGGCATAGATTACTTCTGATGAACATTTGTCCTTATGAAAAAAATCTAAAAAACTAAATCCCTCCAAATGTTTAACTCTGACAAAACAAAAATGCCCACTGCAGAGGACGCTGAAAAGCAACAACAGTACAGTCAAGCCCTAGAGTACGAACAGAACACATGCAAACTAAGGTTATGTTCACAATGTAGGGTAATATTTGGATTTTTTGCTCAAAATCTGACCTTTTGATGTAGTTGTTCACATTACGGAAAAAATGTGAACAGAGGATGTGTCGTTGAGCAGCATATCATCACACGCACTGCAGTTTGTTTACAAAATAAAACAAGGCTTTGATTCTCAAGATTGATCAAACTGTCATCAGACAGCAATGTGTTTCTATAAGCTTTGATTGGGATATGTCATTTCTTAATGTCTCTTGTATTCATATTAGCAATTAAGCTAGCTACCGAGCTAATGCTCACCGGTCCGTGAGTTTATCAAAGTGTCAATCACAGTTTGATCATTTTAATTCAAAACGGTAATACTAACCGTTGGGAGTTTTACACCAGTTTATCATGAATACCATTTATCATTACATCCCTGGTTAAATGCGATCCAAGCATTAAGACTGCACTTGTATAGGATAGATACCGGATTAATGATCACATATAAAAGAGGCCTGGTTCGGATTTCTTTTTAAATGTGTCGGAATTGTATTGTTCACACTGGCATTAAAAAAAATCAGACATGGGCAAAAAAAACATTGTAAACGTGGACTAAATTAATGAAATCCCAATTGCATTTAAAAAAAACTTTGAAAAGAACACTTAAAAATTATCAAAACAAATATGCAAGTAAAAAAAAAAGAGGACGAGTCTCCTGCACGAAAATAATCTCTAGGTTTCATGCTAAAAATATAATATTACGCGGTTTTTACTTGAGCATTTTACTCACAAGACTTCAATATAGCCATGAAGTCTACTTGCAGCGAATAAAGAAGGCAGGGGAAAAAAGCATTGTGTCTACCATTGGAATGTCGGGACATAAACACACATGGCATTAGCCTTTTATGCCTCCAACCTCAGCTCAATGACTCCAGAAATAGAGGCTGCCCATGGCCTTGGCCGTCTGCCGTCCTGCTTTGCTACTGCTTTCCGTACTTTCCACTGCACAGCCTTTTGCAACAGATCACATGTCAATGTCCAGCCGCCATGTGACACAATCTTTTGTTGCGACAAGGGTCACGGGAGAGTGGTTTTTAATCTCTGCGTCAGAAACTAAGAAATATTGACCTTAAACGTCTTTGCAGAGCAATAATTAATGTAACACCAAAATGTTTTTTTATTTGCACCGAGCCGTGACTCGGGTGCGCCGAGGGAGCACACTTTCAAAAAATAATGAGGGGTAAAATACACTGATATATGCTTACCTTCTTTTTGTCTCGCATGGAGCTCTTGCCTCGCACCATGATTTTACATCCCGTCTCTGCTTCCAACTGTTTGGCCGTGAGTCCCCGAGGGCCCAGGATTCTACCCACAAAGTTATACTGCCAACAGAAAAAAAAGTGCAAAATGTTATGAAAAATACTCCATTTTATATTGCTGAATATTTTACACACACAAACAAGACAAGAAATAACACGAGGCGCACTACTTGGCTTTAACCAGCAGGGGTGCTGTAGATTCACTCGAAAATTAGTTTGCTGTCTAAAGAGACATTACGTTGTCAGCTTGATCCACTTATGGCACAACATATGCATGGAAACAGGGGTTTAGAACATTGATGAAAAATTAAGAGCAATAATTAAAGATTGGCCAAACCGTAGTGACGCATTGATGCATTATGAAACACAAGGAGTGATACTGTGTCCCTTGATGTGTGTCACATTTTAAATAAAAACACATTACTGATACAACTGCTGTGTTAATTGACTTTGAAGCGCATGTTTTATCAGAAAGCACTTATTCGGCTCACAAGGGACTACTTGTACTAAATGAAGTCAGGATAGTGGCATACCGCATTTGCCATTGGTTTATCTTTTTATTATCAATTTATATCAGGAGTGTCCAAAGTGTGTCCTACAGCTAATTTTTTTATCGGCCTGGTACGCATTCTATACATTCTTAGAACGTAGCAATGATTAATATGTGTACACATTTCCAACAAGATTTGAAAAGTGTTTGACTTTGCTAAGGCCCTCAAATAGGTTTTATCTGGCACAATACTCATATTAGTAAACAACCGTAATAATATTCCTATGACACTAATTTTCTTACCTATAACACAAAGCTAAGCTGTTGCTCTCTTGTTCAGATAGTTTGACATATATTGATGTTCCTTCAGTTAATTGGTTTTGGTATCTTTAATCCACAATATGTAACAAAGTGGGTGCCCACATACTTCAATTTTGTTTGTATGAGGCCCTCGCTAGAAAACGTGTCAACACATCTGGTATAAATAGAACCAAGAAAAATTAGAATTTTGTGTGAGAACACAAAAAAGGTAAATGTTATTTTCCTGTTTACTATTTGGCTCGTTGACCAGAGTTGCACGTTTCATATTCCTTTCTGCGCAGCTATTCATTTGGGAAAAAAATATAATATAAAAATAAGCCGCAACTTTTTTCCCCAGACTTTGAACCCCGCGGCTAAAACAAAAGGGCAGCTAATCTATGGAATTTTCTTCGCGAGCTGCTAAATTATGGGATGGCTTAAACCAGGGGTCGGCAACCCAAAATGTTGAAAGAGCCATATTGGACCAAAAATACACAAGAAAATCTGTCTGGAGCCGCAAAAAATTAAAAGCCTTTTATAAGTGATACAATGAAGTCAAAACATGATATAAGTGTCTATATTAGCCTACTATCAAAATGACTGTGTCGCAGGCTGACACAAATCTTCGTTGACAGAAATGTTGAAATGTAATTTTTATTCGACACATTTTTACAACATTGGAAATCATTAGTAAAATGGAGATTTCTCAGAGGGTGAGATAACTCCTGGAAATTACTGGCTTAGAATGGTCAAAGGTATAGATGTGTGTATTAAGGCTGCAGCTAACGATTATTTTTCTATCGATTAATCTATAGATTATTTTTTCGATTAATCGGTTAATCTATAGATTATTTTTCCGATTAATCTATAGATTATTTTTCCTTTTACCGATTATTTTTTTTATTCAAAATGAAGATGAAAAAATAAATGTAGGCCCGTTTTTTCAAAAGGCATGGCTTTTATTTACAAAAAAAAAGAAGTATGGCCACTCAGTCAACATTGACAACAACATGACTAAATATTCTGTAACAATGTAAACATTTAAAACTTTTAACATTTAACAAAATTAAAAGTAGCTTATTTGCTTTTTAATGTGCAAATATAAAAGTCAACATCCAGTGCAAATCTTAATATTCTGCAATAGTATAAGCATTTCAAAAGTAAAAGTATTGCTTATTTTGCTTTAAAATGTGCAAAAATAAAGATAAACATCCAATACAAAAAAGTGCAAAACGAAATATTCTGTAACAACAGTGTAAACATTTCAACAAAAGTGAAAGTATTGCTTATTTGCTAAAATGTGCAAAAATAAAGATAAACATCCAATACAAAAAAGTGCCAATCTAAATATTCTGGAGCACTGTAAACATTAAGTATTGCTTTTAAAATGTGCAAAATAAACATCCAGTCCAACACCGTACACAATAACCAATTCTACTCATTCCAGTGAGTGTCTAACAGTTGTAATGAAGAAAGGTTAGCATGTGTACATGTTTGGTTCTTTTCTGGTTTACAATATTCCCAGCAGCTGAAAATAGGCGCTCAGAAGGGGTCGATGTGGCTGGAACGAGAGGTAATTAGCCTTCACCTCAAGCCAGGACTGCGAGTGAGCTGAGCTGCAGTTTATATTTCTAGAAGGTCAACGGGCTCATAGTGATGTTACTAGTAGTTGACTGGGAGGTGTTTATTATCATTTGGGGAGAGTCCGCTGCCTGATGCTCACCTGCTGAACACCTATCTGCTCCACGCTGAAGCGCTGACTACATGCGCTCTGAATACACACTGCTGATTGGCTGATAATGCTTCGTGTGTACCAATCAGATGGTTGTGTGGGTGGGACAATGCTGCGTGTGTACCAATCAGATGGTTGTGTGGGTGGGACAATGCTGCGTGCTGAGACAGACGCAGAGGAGCGAAGCAGCTTGTTAAGAGTTTAGCAGCTAAAGTTAGCTTTAGCTTAGAAACTCGTTCGGTACACCCCCGTGCCGAACCGAAAGCCCCGTACCGAAACGGTTCAATACAAAACAGGTACCGTTACACCCCTAGCAGATACAAATGACACAGTCATGTTTTTGTGTAATGATGACAACGTATGCTCGCGCGGACGATTGACTAGTTGATGGTTTTCTTTTCAAATGTTCGTTCATAGCCGTTGTGCTGCTATGATAGGCCATTTCCGCTCGACACAGTGTGCATACAACAACATTATTAGGCCGTTTATTGAAATACTCCCACACTTTTGACCACTTTTGGCATGCTTTTCCCCCTCGCTCGCACCGCTCGCATCGTCTGCTTTGATCGTCTGCTTTGCGGTCCGCCATGACGGTAGTGTGACGTAAATATGCGACGCGTCGACGCACAAAAACGGCGTCGACGTATTTACGTAACCGATGACGTCGACTACGTCGACGCGTCGTTTCAGCCTTAGTGTGTATCCAAGTTAAAAGGAAATGGCGGGCTGTCTCCTTCTAATGGATTTATTACAATCTTTGCAACCTGGGTCACGTTTGCTGTGC
The DNA here is from genome assembly GCF_033978785.1 of Entelurus aequoreus. Lineage (NCBI taxonomy): Eukaryota > Metazoa > Chordata > Actinopteri > Syngnathiformes > Syngnathidae > Entelurus > Entelurus aequoreus. Next base: position 22,317,551 of record NC_084733.1, read on the forward strand.
TCTGGAACAACATGGCACACAAACAACTATCAGAAATGCAGGCAATATTACATACAGATAATATGTCATGAGAAATGCAGATATAAATTAAATACACAGAAGACATAGGAAATTAAATGAGCTCAAATATACCTACAAATGAGGCATAATGATGCAATACGTACATAAAGCTAGCCTAAAGTTCACCTTTGTGCATTAACACACAGCATAAAAAGTTTGGTTGACAAAATGAGACAAAGAATGAGTGGTATAAAATATGTCTTTTCTGGCATAGTTGGAGAAAGTTATACATGTAAACAAACTATGGTGAGTTCAAGGGCCGCCAAAATTAGTAGGACAAAACAGGGCTCGCCAAATACTCTCATCAGAGAATCATGCTTAATATAAACAGTGGGATTTCTAACAGTTAGGGAGGTTTGTGTCATGTTGTCCTCCTACAGAAACCATATTAAAACAAAAATATATTTTTCCCCCCATCTTTTTCTATTTTCATACATTTTTTAAAAAGCTTGAGGGAGCCACTAGGGCGGCACTAAAGAGCCACAGGTTGCAGACCCCGGCTTAAGCAAATTAATCAAACAATGAAGAGGATGAACCACTTTAAGAAACTGTTCAAACTCCAAAGTGTCTACAAAGTACAAGGAAGAAGAATCCTAACAAACATCTTGAACCTTATCAAAAAAGAGAAAATAAATTTAAAAAAATAAATACATAATAAAACAATTAACACTAAATTGGCCCTAGTGTTTGAATGTGAGTGTGACTGTTGTCTGTCTATCTGTGTTGGCCCTGTGATGAGGTGGCGACTTGGGTGTACCCCGCCTTCCGCCCGAATGCAGCTGAGATAGGCTCCAGCACCCCCCGCGACCCCAAAAGGGACAAGCGGTAAAAAATGGATAATTGGAAAAAATAATTATAATAATAATAATTTTACTGCTGTGTTACAGGCACCGTTTGGAAATGATTAAGGTATGTAAAAAAACATTTACAGAATATGTTTATGTAAATATTTCATTTCACACCATACCAGGATATATCTGTGGCTCATAGTCTGGTGCAGCCAGTATATG